>NC_056745.1:1449146493-1449268993 GCF_019279795.1 Protopterus annectens
ATATAAACATCAGCCGACGCCATTTTCTTCAGTGTTTCTTGCCCCAGATGCCAGGTGCCCTCCAAGGAAGGCTGTAATCAAATTGAAAGACAAAAACAGAATTCCAGAACAATAAATGACCAATAAAAAACAAATACACCATAACAGATATCCCCAGCTTAGAGAAACAGGGATAGGAGAAGGTCCTAGGCATAGATGGGTATGGAGGGAGGGAAAATCCGTCTGCAGTTGCATGTCTATCGGACATCTACATTTATGGTAGGTACAAAACTGTACTATGTCCTTCAAGAATGCAACTGCAGTCACAACATGTGGGTAGAATACCATAGCTTAGCTGGGGGAGGAGGTATGCTCTAGGAAAAAGATGGTGTGGCAATCAAACCCTGCAGGACTGCCGAAGCAAAGCCTGCTCTGGATCTGGAGTATAGCGGGAGATTGTAGTGTTTGGAGAATGTATGCACGGAGCTCCATGTAGCAGCTTCTAGAATGTCCTTAGTAGGCACCCCTCTTAAGAATGCTGTAGAGGTGGCTGTAGCCCTTGTGGAATGTGGTCTGACATTGGCTGGAACAGTCTTTCCATGAAAGGAATAACAAAATCTGATGCAATGTCCAATCCATTTTGAAATTGTCTGTTTTGAAATTGCTTTTCCTTGGACTGCAGGGGCGAAGCTACAAAAAGTTGTTCAGACTTCCTATATATATAGGTTATATAAACACACACACACACACACACACACACACACACACACACACACACACTATAGGTTCATACTAGGCTATCTACCCTAGGGCATTTATAAGCCTAGCCAGAGTGTGTTTGGCTTTCGCCATCCATTTTAAATTAATTTTGCTATGCCCTTTTCACAGTTAGTATACTGTGCCTCTGTCTAACAGTGACACATAAGTGATACCGTAAACCTATGATCCCCCATCCACTCATCAAGATTTCTCTTGAAGAGAGTCAATGAGGGACTCTGCCTAACTTGGACTGGGATTTTATTCCAGAGTGAAGGGAGCCTCTGGGTTATGAATCTGTCCCTCCAGCATGTCCTATTTATTTCAGTGCTGAGGTTCAAGTCTCGAATAGCTCAATGGGATTTGGATTTTCTGAGGTGCAGCATGTCCATTAATTCCGGGTTGGACAAGGCTTTATACGTCAGGCACAGATCACCTCTGAGCAGGCGGTATGCCACTGAGTAGAGCTGGAGTTTCTTTAACCGGGCAGCATATGGCATCTGTTTGAGCCCTTTGATCCTCTTGGTGAGGTACATTTGTGGTCTTTCCAGTTGCTGCAGGTGTCTGGTAAGGTACATCCCAAAAGGGGCATTGTACTCAATTATGGGCCTGATGAGGGATGAGTAAAGAGGCATGATAACCTCCCCTGATCTAGATGTGAATCCCTTCATGATTAGGTGGGCTATATAAAATGTTTTTCTAACCACTTTGGCCACGTGGTTGTCAAATGAGAGATTGCTATCAACTTGGGTCCCCAGGTCCCTAATTACTTCTTCTGTACTTAACGGATTACCACCTATGTGGTAATTTGTGGGCACTTTGTTTTTGCCAAAGGGGATGACTATACACTTTTTGGCGTTTAGCTTGAGGCCATGGCTCTGGCACCAGTTGTCTGTTTCTATGAGGCCCTTTTGAAGGATGCTTGTGTCGGCTGGAGAGTTGATTATAGCGCCCAGTTTGCAGTCATCTGCGAACTTGGTCAGCCACAGTCCTTCCATGTTGGCCTGTACCTCCGAGAAATATATACCGAACAGGAGCGATCCCAGGACTGAGCCTTGTGGGACGCCACTTGTAACTGGTTTGGACTCTGACATGGCTCCATTAATTCTAACCATGTGGGTTCTGTCCTTGAGCCAGTTTGCAACCCATCTATTGATATAGCGGTTTATATTTAAGCTGGTGAGTGTATTTATAATGCTCGAGTGGGGTATTGTATCGAAGGCTTTTGTGAGGTCCAGGTAGGCTGTGTGGACCACCTTCCTTTCGTCAATGGCCTTGGTGACTGTTTCAAAGAAATTGACCAGGTTTAAGAGGCAGGATCTGCCCTTAACAAAGGCGAACTGGGTAGGATCCAGTGTCTGTAGGTCCCCAATATCTTTTTTTATGAGGTCCATGATGATCCTTTCCATAGCTTTGCAGACCAAGCTAGTCAGGCTTATGGGGCGATAGTTTCCAGGATCCGTTGAGGCACCACCTTTATGGAGAGGGACCACTGTTGTTGTACGCCACTCTTTGGGTACATATCCTGTGGTAAGGCTGAGACTGAACAGTAGTTTTATGTTTGGGTTTAGCTCTTCTTGGAGTTCATGTAGGACGTAGCCCGGGATACCGTCTGGTCCCACTGATGCTGTGTTTTTTGCTTTGGAGAGGGCGGCTCTTACCTGAGCATCTGAGATGTCAGCGGAGCAGCACTCTGCTGGGATAGATATTTGCCCTTTTGGTGGGGGGGGGGGGGGGTTTGCGCTGAACCTGTCAGCCAGGATGCTGGCAATGTCTGTGGGTTCAGTGTATTTTTTGTCATTTTGGACTAATTCTGAGCACATCTGGGAATTCCCACCCAGGTTCCTAACATAACTAAAGAAAGCCTTGTGATTATCCTTAGTGTCCTGTGCAATTTTTCTCTCGAAACTGGCCTTAGATGATTTTATGAGTGCCTGTAGTTTTTTGCTAACATTGATCAGAGATGCCTTCCCTTTTTGGGATTTTGCTCTATCATGTAGTAGCTTCCTCCTTCTATTGTATAGTTTGTTTATGGCTGGGGTCCACCAGACAGGACGTCTGCCTTTGGAGGATTGGGTCTTGGTTTTATTTGGGATTGCATGATCCATGCATTCCTGAAGGTGTTCATAGAATGCGTTTATAAAGGATTCTGTGGTCTGGGCCGTATTTTCCACAGGCCCGGGGGCTTTGAAGGATTCCACCTCAGTTTTGAGGAGTGTGAAATTTGCTTTAGAGAAGTTTTTCACTGTGGTTTTCTGGGCAGGGGGTAGGGTCAGGATGCGAATATCCAGTGAGATTAGTTTATGGTCTGATCTTACCAGTGAGGGATACACTTCTGGTATGGAGCATAGAGTCCCCATGTTGGTGATGATCAGGTCCAGTATGTTTTCCCCTCTTGTGGGATTGGTAACAAGTTGTTCTATAGCATTTGAGTTTATAAATTCTAGGAACCTTTGAGCTAGGGTGTTGGAGCTAGAGTAATGCTCCCAGTCTATGTTTGGGTAGTTGAAGTCACCCAATATAATGGTGTGTGGAGAGACCTTCATATTTTCCAGTGTTCTCAGGAAGGCCGAGTGGGGTTCCTGGGTTTGGGAGGGTGGTCTGTAGCAGGCTATAAACTGGAAGGCAGTTTTACCCACTGTTAGTTGCACATGGATAGTCTCTGATGCCTCGTGCTGTGCCACCAACCTGGAGGTGTGGGTATCTTTGACGAATATTGAATTTTCCCCTCCTTTTCTGGTTCGGTCCAAGTTTTGGGGCCGAAAAGCATGGCATGAGGTATAACCTGTTAGTGCTGGGGTGCTCTCGGGAGCCTTGAACCAGGTTTCTGTTACTGCACAGATATCAATGTTCTCCATGCTAAGGAGAGTTTCGCTTATCCCTTGTGATACCTATGGAGGTGGGTTTGTCTTTTGAGCCTTGCCCAAAAAACGCACTATGGGGGTAGCAAGAGCCTTTGCCAATATTCAAAAGCCCAGAGGTGACAGGTGCAAGCTGTCCCTAGCGAAGCATCGTGGCCTGTCGAGTATGTCATCCCAGGCTGACAGGCATTGGATCCCCTTTGAATGACACCAGTACTCAAGCCAATTGTTGAAATTGATCATCTTGTCTTCATATTGTGGCATCATTCTTGGTGAGGGTAAGATGCTACTCAAGGTCAGGGTCATACCGGCCTGGGCCACATGCTCAGAGAGCTCCTCTATCTCTCTTTTCATGTAGTCCAGGGAGGTACGTCTCAGGTCATTCACACCAGCATGGACAATGACTGAGTCATATTTGTACTTGCCTTGGAGTGACCTGAGTGCTTGTGTTATGTGGCAGATTCTAGCACCCGACAGGCAGCTCACCGTGACCTTCTCCTTGTTCAGCCTGGTGAGCGGGACGTCAGTGTGCCTGACGATAGAGTCACCTATTACAAGTGTATCAGGTGTGTTGTTTAGCCTTAAGGGCTGTGACTGTTCGGCACACTGGCTTTGTGAGCTATGTGTTGCACGTGTTTTGTTTTGGGGTATCGGTTGCTTGGGTGTCTGCTTTGGAGGTCTCTGCTGCTTAGGCAGATTTTTATTTAGAGCCTCCGAGTATGTTTTTGTGTGTTTATGTATTTGGTTTGCTGTCGTGGTAGGTCTATGTGAGACTGGAATTGTAGTGAGTGTGGTTTCCTTCTCCTCCTGACAGGTTTCGCCAGTACTGAGTTGAGAGAGCTTAGCCTCCAGTTTGGCTATATGGTTGCATCTCTCACGTGTTGGAATTTGTTGGGAGTTGGAGAGGGTTGTCTGTGTACATGAGACAGTTGTAAAATTGCCTCAAGATTCCCAGATTCACCAGCTGGACTGGAGAGGAGATTGACAACTGACCTTTGGACATGCTAGAATAGTATTGGGAATTTCTTTATAATTGAAAAAAAAAGGGCCAATGGGAAACAAGGTACTCAAGGGAAGTTTGTGAGGGTGTAGTGCTTTTAATTTTTTAGTGCTGACTTATATAATTGCTTTAGTGAGCAAGTGCCAGGTAACTTACATGCAATGTGTTACAGGTAACTTAAATGCAAAAACAGCAAACAGTAACTTTCTTTCAAGTGAAACAAGGAAATAAGTACAGTAAGTATATATATATATATATATATATATATATATATATATATATATACTGTTGTACAGTTCTTGTTTTCTGATGAAGTTCCAGGATATTTAAGGAATGAAAGCACTAAACACCACCAGTTCATGTGTTGTGTTTTTTGTCCATATGCTTTAGAAGTTTTTTAACTGTAAGATATATATATATATATATATATATATATATATATATATATACACATATATGTGTGTGTGTGTCTGCGTGTGTATATATATATATACATCTATCTATACACATACTATATATATATATATATATATATTTACATATACACACACACACACACATATATATGTGTATATATATATATATATATATCTATATATCTATATATATATGGGTCTACCTGAGATGGTCGACAAGCCATATGGTCGACATTCATTTGGTCGACAGTTCATTTGGTCGACAAGCATTTTATGCGGGTCACTTCACACCCTAACTATATGTATCAACTCCAGCGTCGCACAACATTGGGGAGGGGGCAAATCTGCTTGTCGACCAAATGATCTGTTGACCAAATGAGTGTCGATCATATGGCTTGTCGACCATCTCAGGTAGACCCATATATATATATATATATATATATATATATATATATATATATATATAGGTCCTATTTAAGTGATCAAAGTTTAGAACTTTGAATTTCATATATTAAAACATATGATCAAAGTTTTAAAACTTTGAACACTTAAACGGAGATCTCCATACAGAGTGGAATGGGAATATTCCCTTTCTCTCACTGTAGTGCAATCTTGGAGTTGGTATATTTTAATAGCGGGGGTGTGTGAGGGGTGCAGGGGGCCTGCATACATGTGATTTAATTTGTTCTTTTTTTTAATGTTCAAAATGACAAAACTTCGATCATATGGTCCCAAACATATGAGTTCGAAGTTTTGTAATTTTGATAATTCAATGTAGTTTTATATATATATATATATATATATATATATATATAATCCTCCTCAATAGGTGCCCGTGTATTCGACCAACCACACTACTGTGCACGAATCAAAAACACAGCCCTACTAAATCCAGCACTCGTAGTTGTAGTATATCCAAATTAGTGGTGAAAATAGGCGAAATAAGCGAACAGCAACTTATTTTCATTCCATTTTATTGATTTCAATTCCTCCTGGCTTCCAACTGCCACGATATTAGGTACTACAAACCGGTTTCAGCAAATAGGAGTCATCAGTGTTCACAGTTCCCGGATATATTAACGTACATTTATAGTACACTTTAAAAACGCCCATTTAAAGACACATATCATTCAATGATTTCTAAGACACTAATACGTGTCTAAATTACATTAGTATTACACTAACATAAAAATAAAGATAAAAATAAAAAATAAACACACATATTAAAGATTACTATTTTATATGCATACTATTATACTCAGAAACTTTCATTAAGCCCTGGTTTAAATAGGGCACCCAATTTCAAAATCCACATTTTTTCTTTTCTATCCAAAATTTTATGCTTTTGTAAGATAGACAACAATTCACCCAAAACTCTATCTATCCCCACATAAATAAAGTGTGCACTTTTATGTACTAACTGGTGTTTATATAAAGCACTTCATGTCCTTTTACAATTTATGTCACTGACATGTAGTGCTGTTCTGTTTTTAAATACCCTGGACGTTTGTCCTACATAAAAGGCCCCACATCTACATATCACCATATATATTATCCAGCTTGTATTACATGTGATTTAACTTCTAATATCAAATACTTTAGTAGTGTTGGGAGAAGTAAAAGATTTAGTCTATGATACTACTTTACAATACGTGCAATTCCCACAAAACATACTACATTTACTCGTTTCTCTCACTGACTTATTATCCATAAAAGTGGACTTTTTATGCTTATTAAGATGTTCCCCTATATTCTTTCCTCTACGATATCCAAAACTACACTGATCACCTATTATTTGATCAAAATATGGATCATTTTTTAAAATTGTCCAATGTTTCTGTATGATCTGCTTAATTTTAAAAGTATTCATTCCATATGTAGTAATGAATCTCATATTATCTGTCCGTGTTGATTTATTATCCTGATTTACACTCAATAATTTACTTCTATCTTGCATCTTACCATATTTAAGAGCCCTCGTAACAAGATTCCTATCATAACCTCTATGTATAAACCTCGCATGCATATCTGTTGCCTCTTTTTCAAATTCCTGTTCATCACTACATAGGCGTTTTAATCTAGTGAATTGTGCCTTTGGTATATTTTCAGTAATATGTCTTGGATGACAACTATTTGCTTCCAGTATTGAATTCTTAGTAAAAGGTTTCCTGTATAAATTGGTCTTAAGTGTTCCATCTAACAATTTAGTGACATTTACATCCAGAAAATCTATAGTAAATTGTTCTATCTTACTAGTAAAAGATATTCCGAAAACATTCTTATTCAAATACTCACTAAATTCATACCATTTTTCAACTGTCCCTATCCAAATGCACCAACAATCATCTAAAAAACGTTGCCACATGTCCATATATTGCTTATATATGTTCTTGTAATTGTATATCATTCTAGCCTCCAAATAGCCCATAAAAAGGTCTGCATAAATGGGTGCAAAATTAGTCCCCATAGCAGTACCTTTCATCTGCAGATACCATTCTTTTTATACATAAAAGAATTATGTTCTAGTACCAAGCTCAACATTCTGAGCAAAAAATCAATTTGGGCTTTTGTATAAAAACCAGAACATTCAGCCCAATAGTTAACCGCAGCAAGGCCCATTTTGTGAGGAATACTCGTATACAATGACTGAACATCAAGAGTGCACAGGTATGCATGCGAGGGAACACTTATATCATCCATCAATCTCAAAAATTCAGCACTATCTTTGATACGGGCTCTAATAAAAGGTAACAATACCTTAAATTTACTCTCTAAAAATACAGATAATGGCTCCAGCAATGAATTCTTACTAGATACTATAGGCCTACCTGGAGGATTTAAGATAGTTTTATGTATTTTCGGGCGCATATAGAATGTAGAAAGAACCATATCAGATACTGTCAGTTGTTGACGATTATCTGTTGTTAGCATCCCTTTATTAACTGCCTCTTCCAGATATGCATCTACAGTAGCTTTAAAGCCATTACTAGGATCAAAGGGTAACCTCATATAAGAAGTAGAATCATTCAATTGTCTAAGAACTTCTCTGTCATAATCTTTAGAATCCCAAATAACAATTGCCCCTCCTTTATCAGCTTTAACTATCACTATCCTATCATCATCCTGTAGTTTATGTAGAGCTTCTTTTTCTTGTTTATTTATATTAAAACCATAATTTCTAAATATAGTGTCCTGATTATTATGTAAATCATTTAACACTCGCTCTTCAAACATTTTCACCACAGGGTGATAAGGGGGCTGAAAATTAGATTTCCTAACTTTAAATCCACTAGGTGATTTTTGCTCACCTCTATCATTAAAAAAATATTTAAGATTTAAAGAACGACAGAAGTTTTGAACATCAGCAACAACAGACACATGAGAAACACAAAATGCAGGTACATAACTTAAACCTTTATTAAGCACATTGTTCTCATCTTTGGTCAAACTATAAGATGTCAAATTCACTATCAAATCATTTTCATTAGACACATTGTTATGTGAATCTAAACTAACAGTTTGTTCTTGAATTCCTTTTCGATGTTTCCACTTTTTATGTTTCTTTCCCCCTCTCCTAAAGGGCCTTTAGTACGCTTCACTTCAGGGGAAAGAATACCACCATATTCAATCACATCTACATCTGTGTCTGTTGGATTAGAGGAAAATTCTGAAGTACTAGAGTCACCATGAACATTAGTAGCAACAATGTCCCTTTTCGGAAAAGAACGTACCCTCTTTCTTTTAAACACTTGCTTTTTATCTTTCTTATCAGTGCTTAGATGTGCCATCCATTTCCTTTGTTTCCAAGTATACATGACCCCATCATTTAGATCTCTAGTATATTTCTTCATTTTACGTTTCTGCAATTCTTTTTCATAGTTTTCCATCTCTTGTTTATATTTATTGTTTCTTATGATATAATTACTGTCATTGCTAAATCTTTGTAAATGTTCATAATTTTCATTTACATTTTTCGTAAGCAACGCCAGATGACTATCATAATATTCTATTAAAAGTTCAAGAAACATTTTTGAAGAAATTTTTTGTATTTCACGCCATTTATGAATAAATGTCTCATCATCTTGGCCCACTCCCGGCTCAATATACACACGTAAGCCTCTTGGCGCTATATCAGCAGATACGTAAGCTTTAAGTAATCTAATATGCCAAACACTATTTCTCAACTTTTTAGTGCACTCTGTTAGGTGTTTAAAACTAGTTTCCATATCTGTTTGCATTACAGTTTTATTATGTACCTGCAAAAAAGGATCTTCCCCTTCCAAAAATAACGTGACATCATCTTTGTCAGAAGCCAGTCCATCTAAATACTGTTGCAAATTGAAACCAGTCGCCATAATCATCCACTTATAATTCCAATACAAAAGTCAATTTTCACAAATACACTCGCCTAACATAAGGCAATCAGCCCCATCGAAATAACAGCACTCTCCAAATATAATCCTCCTCAATAGGTGCCCGTGTATCCAACCAACCACACTACTGTGCACGAATCAAAAACACAGCCCTACTAAATCCAGCACTCGTAGTTGTAGTATATCCACTTTATTTATGTGGGGATAGATAGAGTTTTGGGTGAATCGCTGTCTTATTTTACAAAAGCATAAAATTTTGGATAGAAAAGGAAAAATGAGGATTTTGAAATTGGGTGCCCTATTTAAACCAGGGCTTAAAGAAAGTTTCTGAGTATAATAGTATGCATATAAAATAATAATCTTTAATATGTGTTTATTTTTTATTTTTTATCTTTATTTTTATGTTAGTGTAATACTAATGTTATTTTAGACACGTATTAGTGTCTTAGAAATCATTGAATGATATGTGTCTTTAAATGGGCGTTTTTAAAGTGTACTATAAATGTACGTTAATATATCCAGGTACTGTGATCACTGATGATGCCTATTTGGTGAAACCGGTTTGTAGTACCTAATATCGTGGCAGTTGGAAGCCAGGAGGAATGGAAATCAATAAAATGGAATGAAAATAAGTTGCTGTTCGCTTATTTCGCCTATTTTCACCACTAATTTGTATATACTACAACTATGAGTGCTGGATTTAGTAGGGCTATATATATATATATATATATATATATATATATATATATATATATATATATATATATATATATATATATACATATATATACACACATATATATATATATATATATATATATATGGATCTACTTTTCTTTGTCGAAATTTCATTATTTTGAAAAAGAAATGTAGAGGACCACTTAAGAGCAAAAGTCCACTTAAACGAAAGTGCACTTACGCAAATATCAGTTCAATGAACTGATAAAAAACACAAAAAACAGTGATTTGCAGGGGGCTGTGCCCTGCCCCCATGTCCCCGCTACTTAAATATGCTAACACCAAGATCTATCTATTGCAAAGTTCTTTTCTTCACAAGATAAAGAGCTAATTTGAAAATAGCCTGGACAAAATCTCCTATCAAATTTGAGGATAAAATAATTAGATTTGACAATGAGTATTTAGCTGCAGCTAACACAACCAACACCAAACAATAGTGGAGAAAACAACAGCAAATACACAAAAATTCCATTGAACACTCCAAGAAAGACAAACCAGAAATGTTAAGCATAGGAAACCTTTATTTCCACTTTTCATCCAAAATGGACTTCATCACAATAAATCTCATTAAATTCAAACCCCACTAATATACAAACTCCCAGCCAGTCAATGAAGACATTTAATTATTATACAAAACAAGATTAATGAAAAAACACTGAAAATATAAAAAATATATTTTTTTACAAACAAACAATTCTTAATCTCCTATCTTTAAAAATCATTTAATATTTATAGTGTCATTAATTCCAGGAAAACTACCCACTCCTAATTTTAATTGCCAAAGTGTGTCTTTTTGTTCTGCTTTGTTTCTGAAGTCCCCACTGCTTTGGCAATTAAAATTAGGAGCAGACAGTTTTCCTGGAATTAATGGCACTATAAATATTAAATGTTTTTGTTTAAAAGATAGGAGATTAAGGATCGTTTGCAATTTTTTAATGTTTTTACATTTTCTGTGGTTTTTAATTAGTCTTGTTTTATATAATAATTAAATGTCTTCATTAATTGGTTGGAAGTTTGTATATCACTGGGGTTTGTATTTAACGAGATTTATTCTAATGAAGTCCATTTTGGATGAAACTGAAAGTAAATGTTTTGAACGCTTAAAGTTTCTGGTTTGTCTTTTATTCAGCTGCAGTGATGAATAAAAGAAAACGTTTTCTCCCTTTAATTAAAAAACTAAAAAAAGAGACAGATCCAGGTGTACCTACTGTTCCCAGCCAGACTTAAAATATTTATTTCAGATGACATTATGATATTTGATGACCAGATAATGCTATGTCATTTCTAAAGATTAAGAATATAGTAGAACAAACAGAAGATATGGAGTGGAACAACAGCTCCCTGAAGAGACAAACAGAAAGAAACAACTGGAAGACTAATGAAAGAAAGAAGAAATTAAAAGAAAAATGACTTCCTTTTTAAATGTTGATAGTAGTATATCTGGCTTAAATACAGTTTAGTATTTATACAAATTTATACAAATGGTCCTTTAACATAATTACAATTCAGAAGGAAGCTTGGATGAATACTTAAATAAGGTAATTGCTTCTAACCCAATCTCATTTTTTTAGCTCTTAGTCTTAAAAATTGATAATTAAAACACACACACACATATATATTTATATATACACACACACACACACACACACACACATATGTATATATATATATATATATATATATATATATATATATATATAGGTGTACTTTATATGACCTAAATTTCATTTGACTGAGACCAAAACAGTGAAAGTTCAAAAGACTGAAAACTCATTTGACTGAAACTCATAACACTGCCACATTGAAGTAAAATGTATATGCCCTTTTCCCCACTGTAGTGCAATCTTGGAGTTAGTATATATAGTTAGGGTGTGTGGGGGGGCACAACCCCCCCACATTGGGAGGTGTGGAGGGCAAAGCCCCCACATACTTTTTACATTTTAAATCATACACATAGATATTTATAACTGCAATGAATAACTCTTTGCAGAAAGCCATATTTACCTAAACTATGTGGGGGGCTTCGCCCCCATACCCCCCAATGTGGGGGGCTGTGCCCCTTCACCCCTAACTATATATATCATATGGATCTAGTTTTCTTCATTGAAATTGCACTTGTTCAAAAAAGAAAAGTAGATCCCCATGTCAGCGAAAGTGCACTTCATTGAAACTGCACTTTTGCTGAAGTATAGTCGCCAGATCGGGTAACCCCAAAAATAACACACAAAAAAAAAATCTGTGCTCCCCACACCCCCTACTTTAATATTCTCACTCCGAGATCACACTACAGTGGGGAAAGGGAATATTCCCTTATCCCCACTGTACCACGATCTCAGCACTAGTTTGCTAAGTTTTACATCAACACTAAACTTTGATGTACAACGAAGATTACATGCAAACTGCATGTTTTTACTTCTTCTATTTTGTTTTTTTATTTTTATCTTCACACAAAAGTGCATTTTTGACAAAATGCACTTTCGTGGAAGTGCACTCGCAAATTTATGTTTCGTTGTAATGTAAATTTGATGTAGTAAATGAATCCCATACATATATATATATATATATATATACATGTATATATATATATATATATATATATATATATATATATATATATATACATATATAAATATATCTATATATATAGTACTTAGAATCATATTCTCATGTTGTTTGAATTGCATATAAGTTTCCGGGAGTTCCTAAAACATCTGCATAGTTCTTTAAGTAAATAATAGTACATATTAAAAGAACTACTTTTTTCATATCTTGATACATTGAATTACAGAATATACTATATTTTTTATTTGTCAGTATGTTGTTTTTTCTCTGTTCTTCTTTACACTCTTGCTCTCTTTCTTTTCTTTATTTTTACATCTTTTCTAAAGACTATTATATTAATTTAAATGTTGTTTAAAGTAGAGTAATAACTTCATTATGAATTATTATAAATAGTGGGAAGAGGGGAGGGTGAAAGTAGTTATCTAGGTGATCTGGTGTTTCCAATGATATTTGGGGAGGGGGTGATTTGCACTCCTTGTTTGAAATTAATGAAACTTTTTAATTTAATAGAATGAGGAAACATTTGTCAGTTTTTAGAAATATAGATGTTAAATATAAAGAGGAGCTTTATTTGGGTTAAGTGATGTTACTTAGATGCTATAAAAGTTAAATTCAGTTGTTTGTTTACCTGTTTTTAAAGGAACAGTAGCAGTTAAATGTTCTTGCATGGTGCACAAAGGTTTTTACAGTTGGGATTTAAATGAAGCTCGAGCATTTATTTTAAGTGAAGCTTTATCTTACATGAGTATACTAATCTTCCTGCTAAGGTTGCGAGTATGTACTTGTAGGCTTGAACATTATGTAAATGAAGATTGGCAATGAATTGTGTGACTTTTATGTCTGACAGGACAGGTCCAGGACTTAAGCAGGTATTCCTTTAATGCAAGTTTGAAGTTGATAGAATTTTGAATCAATCTGATGTAGAGAGGGAGTTTGTTCCAAGAAGTGGTAACTGAGTGACTATAGAGACTTTTTCCTATAGACTTATTTGGTTTAGAAGTTTGGAGGAGGTGTTTGTCAGAGCTACACAGTTCCCAATTAGGGACATAAGGGGAGATGAGAGTTGCCAGTGAAGGACAGGCTAAGGGTTGGTAGAGGATAGTATGCGTCAGATAAAGGCAGAAGGAGTTGATTATGGAATTCTAGCCAGTGGAGTTTTTTTAAGGAGAGGCAGTGATATGAGTGATAGGGGAGATTAGTGGCAAATGTAGCTGTTTTGTTACATGTAAATTCAAGTTTGGTTGAAATATTTTTTTTGGAGGTTAGTAAAGATATGGGCGGCATACAGTAGGGCATGTAGAAGGTAGGCCTGAGATAGGGACAATCTAGATTCTTGTTTTAGGAATTTTTTATTTCCGTAAAGCAATCCTAGTTTTTGGTGTGTCTTTTTATTGCAATTATCGATGTGGATGCCAAATTTAAGTTCATCATCTATATAAACCCTGAGAAGTTTAGTGTGACAATCAACCTTAATAGTTGTGTTATTTAGAGAAGAGATGGAGAAGGTTGATTTGAGGTGTTGGAGGGGTTTGTGGAAGAAGAGAAGTAGTTTCATTTTATTGGGGTTAAATAAGAGTTGGTTGGTTGTAAGGCAAGTTTCAACTGAGTGCAAACTGTCTTGAGTGAGGGTTTGTAGTTGGGGTAGATTGTCAGAGGTAGTGATGATGGTGGATTTGGCCGCATATTGTATGAATGTGGAGTGGGGACAGGATTGGAAAATATTATTAGTAAAGATATTAAATAGCAGTGAGCCCAGGATGGAGCCTTGGGGGACACCAGTTTGAACGGGAAGGAAAGGAGAGCTAGCAGAGAGCCATTTGACAGATTGAGCTCTATTTGATAGGTACAAAGAGAACCGACTGAAAGTAGAGGTAGAGAGATTGAAGGAAACAGGTTTGGAGAGATGGAGGTTGTGAGACACAGTATCAAAAGCCTTAGAGAGTTTGAGGAAGAGCTACGACACTAATTCGGTATTATTGAGAGATGTATAGATAGAGTGAGTAAAGGATAATAATGTGGTAGTTGTGCTATGCTGAGGACAGAAACCATGTTGTGTCGGGGTGAGGAGAATTTCCTGAATGAGATGTGAAATGAGCTGTTTGTGTATGCACGTTTCAGCAATCTTTGAAAGATGGAATAGAATAGCAATAGGCCTGAAATTTGAGGGGGTCAGTGGAGTTACCTCTTATATGTAGGGGTATAATATAGGAATTTTTCCAGATGGCAGGGACAAGATTTTCCTGAATTGACCGATTGAGAAGTATGGATACTGAATAGGCAATAGAGGGAGGGCTGCATGTTTGAGGTATAGAGGATGCATTTTGTCAGCAGAAGGGGAACAGGTTTTAAGTTTATAGATTAGAGATCTGATGATGGATGTGGGGATTGGATTGACTGAGAAAGGAGTTTTGTGGGATGGGAGGGGTGTCATGGTAGGTATTTTTGTTTGGTTTCATTAGGTTTTGTATGGAGTCTAAGAAGGAATTCAGAACAGTGGCAGTCTTGAGTGGAGAGCTGTTTGGAGAGGGGTTGGGAGGAGATGGGTTTCCTGGGTGTAAGAGCTTATTAATGGTACTCCAAAAATTTTGGGGGTTGAAGTGCGAGCTTCTCTGAGGGTTAAGATAAAAAGTTTTTTTGTCATGAGTCACTTGTTTTTGTGGTATTTTGAAGTTCTTTATAGTGCTAGAGACTAGAAGGGGGTTTGAGTTGATTCCAGGTTTTCCATGCATTGTCTCTCTTCTGCATGACGGAGACAGTACCTTTGCTTATTCAGGGAGCAAAGCTGGTTTTAAACCAAACTCTTCTGATAGGGGCCAGGGAGCTGAGAGTGTTTAGCAAGATGCTGCTGAATTGAAGAACAGCTTTTTCGAGGGAGAGGTGCCATAGAAAAGACCAATTTATCAATGACAGCATTTGATTAAATATATCAGGGTTAAAATTAGACAGATTTTGACAGTCCTTATATATATGAAATTAAGAAAGTTGGGACAGGTGATGTTGGATGGAGGTAGGGTGATGATAACTAAGTGAGTTAGGGAGAGTAGAGGGGTTATGATAACAGTCGAGGTGGGAGGTAAGTATCCAGTCCAGAGTGGAAGTGGTCTTAGATTGTTGATTAGTATGAGTATTGGGGAGGTGATGAGTTGGGAGAAACCATACAGGTTAATGCTGGCATTGGGGCAGTTAGAGGACAGAGTATTCTAGTCGCTATTGACATCCCCTAGAATAATAGTTTCAATAGTTTCATAGGAGATGGTTTGAGAGATCCAGGCAAGAAAGTCTTCAAGTATAGGGCTATTATTACCAAGTAGTGTGTATATAGTAGTGGTGGCAATATTTTTTCAATTGTTTTAGTTACAGTTGACAAGGAGAATCTTGGCAGGATGAAAACTATGGGGTTCAGTAGGGGATGAACTGAGAGGTAATCTGAGTACAGTATAGCTACCCCTCCACCTTGTTTTATTGGTCTGTCTTGGTGGAAGATATTGCAGCAAGCGGGTAGGATTTCTTTATTTGATATGTGGGGTTTTAGCCATGTTTCAGAGATGGAAAGGATATCTGGAGTTTGTAATGTTATCGAGGAGTGCAGGTCTGGGACTTTAAGGTACTATGGATGTTGACAGCTATGATTTTAAGGTTTCCAGCAGATGAGGTGGTATGAGAAAGGGAGGAAGTCTGGTGGAGGAGGGAGTTAAGGGACCAGAAGAGCTAGCATGAGAACGGGGGTTAGGATGTATAAGCCCTGTGAGAAGTAGGGTAAGTACAGAGGTAGGGGGAGTATACCTAAGAGCGTGTGGTTGAAAAGATTTGGTTTTGAGTTTAGGGAGGAAGATGTGTTGAGGATACAGTTTGTGTTTGAAGAGATGTTTAAAGTTAAGTGATCAATGTTACTCACTCTATCTTTACATCTCTCAATAATAAATTCGTGTCATACCTCTTCCTTGACCTCTCTAAGGCATTTGATACTATGTCTCACAACCTCCTTTTATTAACTGATGTATCTTCACTTAACAGACGTAACAAATAAAATATTACTTTTTCCTTTGTTAATGGATGTAATTTTAGTTGTGATTCAGGATACTCAGTTTAAATCAGTATTTTTTTTAAAAAAGGACTCAAATTCCCTTAACAATCTATGCAATTGTTTGGGGACTTATGCTATTGAATTACAGTTACTATAACTGATGACTGTGAGACTCTACTGCTTATTCTAATGGTCATATAACTTAAAATTAGAACTCTTTTCCATCCCTTTAAGGATTGAAACCACAGAAAAAAGTTTACATAATAGCTTAGAAATACATACAGAAGAAATTAATAATTGCTATTATTATATAGGTTCATAGGTTCATAGGTGTGTACTAGGCTAATGGCACTGGAGCCTTTACAAGCCTAGCCCATAGGATTGCCCTGGCATCATGCCACTCAACCTTAGTTCCCAGTGCCTCAGTTCAGTAGAGCCACTGGAGTGATCCCTGGCGTGAATTTTCTATTTCCCATCCATTCATCAAGATTTCTGTTGAAGAGGGCTATTGAGGTGCTCTGTATGACATGTATGGGAAGTCTGTTCCATAGCATGGGCAGTCTCTAGGTTATGAACATGTTCCACCAACACATTCTGTTGATTGCTGTAATGAGGTCAAGGTCTCTAGATCATGTGGTGCAGAGGGATTGGGATTTCTTCAGATGTAGCATTTCTAACAGGGCTGGGTCAGACATGGCTTTGTAATTCAAACAGAGATCACCTCTAAGACAGAGAATAGTTGGAGTTTTTTGAGTCTGCCCATATAGGACAAGTGTTTAAGGCCTAGGATCCTCTTTGTGAGGTACTTTTGTGGCCTCTCCAATTGTTGTAGGTGCCTAGTGAGGTACATGCCAAATGGGGTATTGTACTCGATGAATGGCCTATTGAGGGAAGAGTAGAGGGAGACAAGGACTTCTTTCTTCCTGGATTCAAACCCTTAATAATGAGCTAAATCTCATACCACCTATTTCCTCCTTCACTCAGACATCTTACCTTTCTAATACTACCTCATATGCTAGAAACCTTAAAATCATAGCTCTCAACATCCATAGTACCTTAAAGTCCCAGACCTGCACTTCTTGATAACACTACACACTCCAGATATATTAGACATATAGGTATTATATAGAGACAGGAAAATAATATAGTACTATGATTAAGAATATATTACAAAATTCTTACTAAAATATAATCTAAAACATTTAGAAATGTTATTGTGTGTTACAATGTGACTTAAGTAAGTAATACATCATTTGTTTTAAATAGCAAAGTTAGACTTGTTTTTTTTTTTCACTATTAGTTCGAGTAGATGGGTTTAGTTAGTTTGGATTGTTTAACTATTCAAACTAGGAGTACTAGACTCCATGAAGGGTAAGACGGTTAAAAACATTTTTGTTGAATTTTAATATGTTTACTGTTTTTTATTGGAGTCTACAATTTTTGTTAAAATATGTATGTATATATATATATATATATATATATATATATATATATATATATATAGTTCCATTTTATAATCTCAAAATACTGAAATCTCAAAATTCAGTATCCCAAGATCATAAAGTCGAATTTTCAAAACAGCAAAAGTGCATAATCGCGAATCTAAGTCGAATCTGAGGTTATGGCTTTACGTTACGTGACGTGTGGTGTGTTGTGAGGATGGTGTCCAGTGTAGTGCATGGATTTAGGTAGAATTTAAGCTGAGTGTTTTGTAAGGGTTTTGGGTAGGTGTTTGACTGTAAGTGAGTGTGTTTGTAAGTTGTACGTGTGGGTTAGGGTAGGCAGGTAAAAGTATTTAAGTGAGTGTTTTGAATTGGTTTTGGGTAGGTGTTTGACTGTATGTGAGTGTGTTTGTAAGTTGTACGTGTGGGTTAGGGTAGGCAGGTAAAAGTATGAGTGTTTAAGTGCTGGATGTGGTGGTGGTGTGTGTGTGTGTGTGTGTGTGTGTGCGTGTGTGTGTGTGAGAGGGAGGGACTGTAGATTGTCTGTGTGTGAGTTTACTGTCTTTTTCTGTTTGTGCGATCTGGGAGTTAGTATATATAAGTAGGGGTGTGTGGGGGTGCAGCATCTCACATGGGGGGGTGCAGGGTGGCTTGCCCCCTGATTATATGTAGTGTAGGTTTGTTGATTTGTGTTTTTGTGTGCTTTGTTTATTTGTTGTAGTGTGGGTCAGATTGTGTATGTGTTGTGTGGTGTATGGTGTGTTTATGTTCGTGATTTTGTGTTTCGGCTGTTTTGGGGTTTCGGGATTTCAAGCGTTAAACTTTATGGTCTCGGGATACTGAAATTCGAGATTACAGTATTTTGAGATTATAAAGTGGAACTGTATATATATATATATATATATATATATATATATATATATATATATATATATATATATATATATATATATATATACACACACACATACATATATACATATATACATACATACATACATACATACATACAATTTTATTAGCATATGCAGATTCACAATGAACATGGAATAGAAGAAATTACATAAGAGTGGTACAATGATAATGCATTTGAGAGTTAGAAAAATATTTGTTTATTTAATTGTCTTAGACTTTTCATAACACAGTTAAAGTGTATATCAGTTAATATTAATGGTCTAAATAATGGTTGCAAGAGAGATAATTTAAATACGTTTTTAAACTTATTTGCATAACAAATTATTTTCCTTGAAGAAACTCCTTTACTACAAGATAATAAAAATAGGCTTAACACAAAAAAAATTATAATATTAAGTAGTTCTCAGTAAAAGCAAAAAAGAGAGGAATAGCTATTTTATGGAGAAACTCTTTGCTCACACCCAATATAATACGCACTTATAATGATGATAAAGACATGCTTTGTTCAACAACAATAAAAATTAATAGAAATCTATATACCTTAACTCATGTTTACTGGATACCTGGCATTAGTGTTAAAACAGTTAAACACCAATTAGAACAGATAATACAACTCTTAAAAGGCTATATTGTTTTGGCAGGGGACTTTAATTTTATACTAAGAGACAAGGGCTTTAATGCTACTAGAAAAAAAGAATATCATCCAAAGCAAAGGCACTGACAAAAGTTCATAGACTCTTTTTAAATTAAAGACATTAATGAATTTTCAGATCCAAATTCACTTTTATATACCCATTATTCACACAGATATGGAACTCAGTCAAGAATAGATAGAGTATGCACATCTTAATATCTAGATTGAGTTAAGTAAGGATAGTCTCATGCCCACTCTCAGATCATGATGCAATAACTTTTGAATTTGCACTAAATGCTAATAACAAACTTCCAATAAAAAGAATACCAGCATATATAACCAATTTAAAGGATTTTGAGGAATTTTTCAATAAAGAGATTCAAACATTTATTGAAATTAATTACACACAGGATACCTATGTGGTTTATTTATGGGATACCTTAAAAGCATATTTGAATGCTAAAAGTGTTATGGTCTTAAGAAAAAAAATGGGATAAAGATGTAATAGACCTCCAGAAAAAATGATAAATTAAACAGATCAGTCAAAAAGGACAAGATAATGTGATAAAATATATTAATACATTTAAAAAGTATTTAGACATCTTAAATCATAAAACAATGATCAATTTAGAGAATAATAAATTAATTAGCTAGCCTGTAAACTCAACATCCATGCATGAATTAGCATCCAGAACAAAAATGCTTATCTAATCCAATCATATTAAAGAAATGTATTCCTTGGAAGTAAGAAAAATATAACTGATGTAAATGAATGTTTAAAAATATTTTGAAACCACTTTAATAAAGTTAATCAAGATAATCCCGCAATGGATTCTCAAGAAATAATTAAAACTTCTATTAAAAGTTACACTAAAAACAGGCAGACTGGAGATAAAAAAAACTAATAATAATAGATAAACCCATATTATACTCTGAACTTAAATTTCAAATTAACAAATTAAAACCTATCAAGGCACCTGGAAATCATGGTATGATACTAGAACTATATAAATTATTACCTAAAGAAGATCTACATATTTTACACAAGGTCTTTTTACTAGTTAAAATTTAACAAAAGTCCCTCCATCCTGGAAATAAACATGTATTTCTATAATTCTGAAGACAGATAAAACTCAATTGCTTGTACCTCATATAGACCAATTTCACTTTTAAATACTGATTACAAAATATTTATGGCTATACATGCTACAAGATTACAGCAATTTTTACCATACCTGATTTGATAATAGATTAAACTGGATTTATAATAAATAGGAATACTTAAAACTTTAAAAGAATATTAACCATTATAGATTTTGCAGATAATAAAAAAGATAGTTTAACCTTGTTAAGCTTAGACATAAATAATGCTTTTTATACAGTAAATTGAAAATATTTATTACTTATTTTATAGGAGTATAAATTGTCAACTTCTTTTTCACTACTAGTTAATTTACTTTATTAGAATTCATGTGCTAATGTAAAAATGGTTCTTATTTATCATACTCAATCCCAATTACTAAGGAGACTAAACGAAGTTGTCTAATTTTACCAGCATTGTTTACCTTAATCATGGAACCCTTTTGCAAACTACATAAAATCAAAAATAGATATTAAGGGTCTGCAGATAAATAATAAATTACATTCTAAAATATTATTATTTGTTGCTGATATTCTTTTAACTTTAAATAACAACAAAATCCCTTTAAGGCTGTATTTAATGGAATAGAAATCTTCCAGAAAAAAAGGACTTACTTTTAATGAAAAGAAAACAAAAATGTTGTTATAAATGCAAATATTCATGATATGGAAGAAAAATAATATTCTAACTATGAAGATGGAAATAAGAACATTACATATCATGGTATAATTGTAAAAGAAAACAGTAGTAATACAATAGAAGAAAATTATAAAAACAATTTAGCTTCTATTAATGACCTTATTGTTAAATTGAAAAAAAATGTCTTTTACAATGGAAGAAAGACTATCGTTAATAAAAAAATATTATTTTACCAAAAGTTTTATATATACAATACAATCCCTTTCACTACCTTCACCCAAAAAAGTATTAAAGAATTTACTTCTCTAATTCTTAAACTTCTTTGGTATTCTAACAATCAAGATTGGGGTTAAAACATGAAAGAGACTGGTCTATAGGTGGAATTGATATGCCAGAAATAGAATTATATTCATTATCATCAATTATTAAAACAATCTTCCTATGGCTGAATAACAACTATAATGCTAAATGGAAGGACAGACAAGAAAACATGTACAGAATCAAACCAAATAACCTATGTACAACAAAACATGACAACAAATAATAAGTCCTATGTATATTAAAAATATATATTAGAAAATATAAATGTAATGATTTACTCTTCTTATATTTCTTTAATGCTAATGACTTTTAAAAATGTATTTATAAAAACGCAGGATATAAGGCTTGTTTTTTCTTGTTCCCAATAGCATATACACAAAATAATACATGTACTTTCAGTTTAGATAATATGAAAAAAAAAATAAGGCAAATAATCTGATATATTGGTATTAACTGATGGGCAGAAAAAAACTACTAACTATGGAATATATAATTTCTAAATTTAATCTAAGCAAGGAGATGTGGTTAAATATACAAAATGGTAGACATTTTGTGGAAAATAATATTAATTTAATGTGACCATCAATAAAAAATACTGTGCTGAAATTCATTGATTTATTAATAGTGTTAACATAATAGGAAATAATTGAAAAATGACTTTTATCCAGAATATAAAAATTCATCACAAATGCAGCAGAATATCTTAATGAAAACTACTGGGATTATTTCCAAGCATACCAAAAGTAAGCAGCCAAAGAATATCCAATACTGAAAAGCTTTAATAAAGTCCACAAAATAATTCCACAGCATACAAAAATCGACCAAGCGCTTTCGTCTCCGTTCGGAGACTTCTTCAGAGTCAATTAAAGTAACAAAAAACATCACTTTTATACAAAAAACTAAAAGTGGGCTGGCATAAAGTAAATTGATTAATTGATTAATTATTTTATAAAATCATTTCTTAAAAGGGCTATGCTCCTTAATAGCTGTATATGTCCTAAAATACATACTATCTGATTTCTAATAAAAACCGCTAATAACCAAAACCCTATACAAAGGCTTTAGATAGTAATACTTAAAACATTAACACTTACTAACAATCCTTAGTCTCTTATGGAAACAAATGTACTAGTGAAATATCTTAAAAATATAAATAGTGTAAAAAAGTATAAAATTTATTATATATATATATATATATATATATATATATATATATGTGTGTGTGTGTGTGTGTGTGTGTGTGTGTGTAACATTTTAATAAAATAAAATACTCACATAATATAGTACCTTTATATGATAAAGGTATATTTACACGGAATATACTACAAACTTTCATAAAAATACATATAAAAAAGGCGTTTCTAAAAACATTTCTAAAAGATGTTATAATAAAACTTACAAAGAGAAATGTGCATTAAAACCAAAAGCATGTTATTCCTTATCAGTCACTGCTTTTCCTTTTCTAATTTTCTTAGGATCAGCAGCAAAAATTTTTAGAACTGGGGCATTGTACTCGATCATTGGTCTGATAAGTGAAGAGTACAGGGGAACAATGACCTCACTAGATCTGGATGTGAATCCCTTCATGATCAGGTGGGCAATGCAGAAGGTCTTTCTAACCACTTTAGCAACATGAGTGTCAAAAGAAAGGCCACTGTCAACCTGGGTCCCCAGGTCCCTGATAACCTCTTCTGTGCTTAGTGGTTTGCCACCTATATGGTAGCTTGGGGTTACCTTGTTTTTCCCGAAGGGTATGACTATACATTTTTTGGCATTTAACTTCAGGCCATGGCTCTGGCACCAGCTATCTGTTTCCGTGAGTCCCTTCTGAAGGATATCCGTGTCCGATGCACTTTCCACTATGGCGCCCAGTTTGCAGTCGTCTGCAAACTTTGTCAGCCAAAGACCTCCCATGTTGGCCTGTACTTCTGAGAAGTAGATGCCGAACAATAGGGGCCAAGGACCGAGCCCTGTGGGACACCACTTGTGACCGGCTTGGAGTCTGACATAGCGCCAGCAACTCTAACCCTGTGGGTTCTGTCCTTAAGCCAGTTTGCAACCCATCTTGTGACATATGGGTTTACATTTAAGATGGTAAGTTTTTTTACAATACCCGAGTGGGGTATTGTGTCGAAAGCCTTTGCAAGGTCAAGGTAGGCTGTATGGACTGCCTTTCCCTCATCAATGGCCTTGGTGACTGTTTCAAAGAAGTCAACCAAGTTTAAAAGGCATGATCTTCCCTTGACGAAGCCAAACTGGGTCGGGTCCAATGTCTGCAAGTCCCCTATATCTTTGTTTATGAGCTCCATTATGATCCTCTCCATAGCTTTGCAGACTAGACTTGTTAAACTTATGGGGCGGTAATTACCAGGGTCCGTAGAGGCACCACCTTTGTGGAGTGGGACCACAGTTGCCGTACGCCACTCCTTGGGCACGTATCCTGAGGTAAGGCTGAGATTAAACAGCTGCCTTATGTGCGGGTTTAATTCCTCATTTAGCTCATGTAGCACACAGCTGGGGACACCATCCGGTCCCATTGATGCTGTGTTTTAGCTTTAGAGAGAGCAGCTTTCACCTGCGCATTTGAGATGTCTGGGAGGCTACACTCCGCTGGGATAGTTATCTCTCCTTTAGGGGGGGTGAAGTTTGCACTGAACCTGTCTGCCAGTGTGTTGGCAATGTCTGTGGGTTCAGTGATTTCTGTATCATTTTGGACTAATTCTGAGCATATCTGGGAGTTTCCACCCAGGTTCCTAACATAGCTGAAAAAGGCCTTATGATTGTCCTTTGAATCCATGGCAATTTTTCTCTCAAAATTGGCCTTAGTTGATTTTATGAGTGCTCGTATTTTTTTACTAATAATGATCAGGGGTGACTTCCCTTTTATGGATTTTGTTCTATCATGTAATAGCTTTCTCCTCTTATTGTAGTTAAGTTTGTAGTATATTCCATGTAAATATACCTTTATCATATAAAGGTACTATATTATGTGAGTATTTTATTTTATTAAAATGTTACACATATATATTTTTATACTTTTTTACACTATTTATATTTTTATGATATTTCACTAGTACATTTGTTTCCATAAGAGACTAAGGATTTTTAGTAAGTGTTAATGTTTTAAGCATTACTATCTAAAGCCTTTGTATAGGTTTTTGGTTATTAGCGTTTTTTATTAGAGATAGTATGTATTGTAGGACATACACAGCTATTAAGGAGCATAGCCCTTTTAAGAAATGATTTTATAAAATAATTAATCAATTTACTTTATGCCAGCCCACTTTTAGTTTTTTGTATAAAAATGATGTTTTTTGTTACTTTAATTGACTCTGAAAAAGTCTCCGAACGGAGACGAAAGCGCTTGGTTGATTTTTGCATGCTGTGGAGTTATTTCGTGGACTTTATTAAAGCTTTTCAGTATTGGATATTCTTTGGCTGCTTACTTTTGCATTGGATGGTTTAGGACTGCCTTCATTGTTCTCGAAGCAGGTTGATTTGGTTTTGTGTTTTTTGGCTTTGCTTTCGAGCTTCGGTTACAAATTATTTACAAGCATAATTATTATCCAAGCAAAGAGGATACAAATATATGTTATCTTCAAAACAAACTACATCTTCAATAAAGTGGAGATTTTTTATATGTTTACATGGACATTCATGCATAAAATCTTCATAACTCCACATAGAATAGAATTAATGTACAAGAAAAAAGTGTTTTTGGAGATGTAAGGCAAATGATGCAGCAGACTGGCAACATACGCTTTTTGACTGTAAAATTATTAAACCATTCTGGGAAAATATGTATGCTTTTCTACAGGCTTTATTTACTGATAAATTCAACTTAACCAAATCATTAATTTTATTCAATGCACCAGTACCTGCTTGTGTAAAGAAAGTGAACTATCCACTTCCATGGAGTATACTTTCAATTGCAAGGAAAATAATTTCCAAGAATTGGAAGAATGAACACACTCCACTAATTAAAGAATTCACAAGTATTGCAATTGACATTTGCGAGCGTGAACATCTAACAATCAAGATGAGAACAAGCAGAATTACCACTTCTTATAACATTTAGACAAATTATAGAGAAATGCTAAATAAACAGCCACAAATATGTTAATAAGATTTTTTTAGTTTTAAGAATATTTGGAATGTTAGATATCTTGTAGACTCCTTTGTAAATATTTCTTTAAGTTATGGTATACTTTGCTTGTTTAATAATTAATTTCTAGATATATTTTAAATGTTAAATTTTGTTACTCATTTATTAAAATCAATAAAAATAGTTTTGAGGAAAAAAAGAAAGATTATGTCATATATACCTTTAGCCTATGTTAACCTTTATGAATCCCCTTCAATATTTAAGGCTGCAAGAAAATTAGTAGAAAAATGAAAATTAGGAGGAAGAAGGTGCAAGTTACACCTGAGTTGTTTGTTAGCTCGGAACAGTGTACACTTACTGTATACTTAGTGTAGGCATTAATGAATCACATAGAAGGTCTTCATATAGTTGTGTTTGGACCTAAAGATTACCATGTCATCAGCATAGAGGATGAGCTGTTGGGTATGAAGGTCATTAGGTAGTTTGTTAAAGAAAAAGCAAAGCGGACAGAAGAGAAGAAGAGCTAGGATAGAACCTTGGGGTACCTTCAATGAAAAAAGGTGTGGGTTGAGAGAAGGAAGAGCCTAATTTAAATCTGAAGAATCTGTTTGACAAGAAGCCTTGGAACCAGGTAATTTATGTATCACTCATGCCAATATTCTGAAGGAAGAGAGAAAGAGGAGTTGATGGTTGATTAGGTCAAACATTTTTGTTAAGTCAAGGACTATTGCCACTGTCAAGTTATCTTTGTCCAGTTGAGGAAAATGTCATTAGTTAGGCATCAAGGTTCCATCATTGTATATGACCTGTCCAGATTCCATTCTGTTTTAAGTTAAGGAGATGGTATTCCTGAATATAGCTTGGGAGTTGGATATAAATAGGTTTTCTAGCACTTTGTCAAGAGTGAATAGGATGGAAATAGGATGAAAGTGTGCTTCAAGGTTTAGGTTGTTGGGCTGGGGGTCATAAGTGTTATTTTCTCAATGTTTGACATTATATTTTGTGTCATGCAAATCTTAAAGATGTGATATAGAGGCTAAGTTAGTAATTCCCTATAGTGGTAGAAAAACAGGGAAAGATGTGGTCTGAACCTGGGGTGAGGTCTATGGGGAATGTCATCAAATAGGTTAAAGAGTTCTTTATGTTTTTATTTTTGAAGTAGAATGGTGGCATGAAGAAAGGGGGAACTAGGAAAAAGACAGGGCATAGGAGATGCTGTTGATAGCTTGTGGAGGACGGCTAAATTCTTTGACAAAGTTAGAGCAAGTGAATGGTCCTTGATTAGTCTGGATTAGGTTGAGGGAGGATTTGCTCATTTATCATCATTGTAACTCTGCTGAGATGGCTTGTCTTCAGTTTTTCTAGGGTTTTTTACTTTTGCTGTTTGTTAACTACCAGTTCCCTCCTAGCGAAACAGCCAATTCTAATCACTGAAATGAGGGTTGGTCATTCAGACAACCATCATGGCAATTTGCAATTTGAGGGTTTGTAATTCAGACAACCATCATGGCAATTTGCAATGTTTACAATTTCTTGCCTGTACCAACTATGCACGTTTAGTTAGGTGCTGGGGAGTCATGCAATAGGCTGTCTGCAGAGGACATCCTGTCACTTCTGCAAGGGGCATTCCCTCCAGGTGGTCCTGCCCTTCCTGAAAGTTTTCTCACGTCTCATCTAGGGAGACTGCACTGTCCAGTGTGCCCTAGATACATCCAAACCCCTTCCACCCTTTGAAGAAGTGACTGGACATTTCTCCACTCTGGTTTCTCCAGTGCCAGAGCTGCTAATTAAACCCCGTTCACTTGGGACACAGGAAGGGCTCTATCCTTTTGCACCACAGAGTCAGGTTGCACATGTATTTGTCAATGTTTGTGAAATTAAACTAGCATTTCAATTTCTTCATTGATCATTATCATTGCATAACTTTTCAACCTCACTAGTTCCAGTTGCATAGAGAGATAATGTTATGAATATGACTCATGCAGCAGCCATTTAAAGTTCATACCTAATTACAAGGACTGCAATCCACCAAATGTCCAGTTGGTCCCCAAGCACGGTCTGGTTAAGTGAACTGCACAACATCACACAGTAGGCAAACAAGGTCTGATGGAATCAAACTCTGTACTATAGGGACTACAGCTTACACCCTTAACACTATAAATGAACTGCCAGAGTACCCCAATGCACCAACTGCCAGATGTGTAACCCGAGTTTTATTATCAGCTTGGATGATGTACAGATAGATTTGGCAGAGGACAATGGACATGCATATCCTGGGGGTGGTAGTCTGGACAGAGTCTGATAGAGACTGCACTAGTCCTGTCAGTCTCCCAAAGCCACTGATGGAAATCAGCCTTCATAGTGGGTATTTGGAACTGAATTTGTATAAGGAAGGTATTCTGAGCTTCACTGTGATATGATTACACAAGAGGTAGGGATACGGTCATCATAACTGACCTTATAACCTGGAACCAAGAAATCTTTACAGCTACACAACTGATGGCTTCTCTCTGTACAGCTGTTGCCTCCATGGTTCCGTAGGACTCCACACCTTGGAGAAATGAATGGGCTCAGTCAAAGTTTGGTGGGGGAAGACTTGATGGTTGCCAGGTAGAGGGAGGGCAAAAAACACTTAAAAAAACTTGTGAACTCAATCAGTGCCACTCACATCAAATTTCATTCTTAACCACCAAAAGTATAGCTTTCATTCAGGTCAGGGTAAAGAACAAACAGAGTAGACATGCTTCCAACACCATGAGACTTCTTCCATAAACTGCATTACTTGATGTCAGCAAAAACAATCTGAATAACCCAGCAAACAGACCAGTTTTCATCAACAGTAATAGGATCTAACTGGCAAAAGCTACTATTTATGTTACCTTGCGAGACACTTTTTGAAAAAAAAAATGCAGTCTAGAAGCATAAACAAGATTCTACTCCCCTTTCTTATACAAAACACATACTATACATTATAATTTTATCTTTTTCATTAACATGCAACAAGAGTAGAGTTTTCAATATAAAGCCTTCAAAGGCATTTTTCTGTCTCAGAAAGTCATGGTTGACTGTTAGGCTTCATTGAAACACAAGTGCTTCATTTCTCCTTCCAGGCAAAGCAGTTTAATTGTAACTTAAGAGTCCTTTTGGGCAGGTAGTGATATGTCTTTCGCACACAAAATGTTAAGGTGAGATGGTAATCAAAAGCCCCGAAGATGTCAAAGATTTTTTTTAGCCATAAACACAGTTATGTCTTCCTCAGCTGCGACATCCAAAGGAGGGTCATTTCAGTCTGGTAACAAGTGCAGGAATTTCTATGCTTATCAGTTACTGAAACATCATCATGTTATTATCCATTACAATGCATCTTTGTGTTTTTTATTCTTTTTTATAGATTAGTACTAGACTAACTGCTCGTGTGGGCCATTTTAAGTGTAGCACATTACCTCATATGAGGATCAAACCCTGCATGTTGTGTCTATAAGGTAAACACCTTAACCATTATGCCAACCTCCCACAATTCTTCCCACTGTTCTTCTTTGTAACACTTATTCTTTACGACTAACACAAAAGCCCACTGTTTTCTAGCTAGTGCAAGCAAGTTGTCTGTACATCACAGTAAAAGGATAAGCCACAAAATATTCATTGGAATCATAAGATGTAAAATAATGTTGTCATATGTTCTGTTCAACTATAAAGAACTTATAATAATAAAGAGATGTTTTTACTTTAAGTCCATTCTAATATATTCAGTTTCAGTTTCAGAAAGTGCATGCAAAACAATGAAATCCATCCCATGTATATAACATAATGTTGTCTTGTTTTTCAGTGATTACTTTCACTATATAAGAATTCATGATGTGGATTTCCATCTCCTTTGAATGAATACCCATTGAAACTAGACATTTTTATTCAACGAATAGATCCACAAGTTCACATGCAGCATAGACCATGGCCTTTCAGACTATGTCCAATGCTGTAAAAATGAATTTGTGAATAGGTCCAGAGAGGTCCTCACACCACTGTATGTGGCCTTCATCAGGACCATCCTTCAGTATGTACCTGGCCAAACACATTCAGCAACTGGAATGTCCACTAAGGTTCCTTACAAAAAGAATACAGGGAGAAAACACAATGTCCTACACTGATTGCCTCAAAGCCCTGTCTCTTTACTCGGTATCATGCACACTTCTGAGAGGTGATCTTCACCTGGACCGAAGAGTCCCACCAACTCAAGTGTAAGTTGGACAATTGGATGGGAAACAGGAAATTCATCACTGGTTATCACCTATGTGTCTAATGGACACAGGCAACCTGTAAATGGTACATCTCCCAAGCCCCTGCTTACAGTTAGCATGGGTACAAGAACTTGTCAGAGATATGGGATGCATAACTAGCCTTAAAAAGGACTAGTAAACACTTATGAATCTATGAACCTATAATAACATAACCAGGGATGTAAATCTTCTCCAGCTGTTAGATAAAACAAGGTGGAGAGATAGATTTATCACTCACCATCTCTCTCATCTCTGGAACATATTCCTTCTGCAAATTAAGCAGTACCATAAAGTACCATCCTTTAAATGGGACCTGAAGGATTGGATGGGTATTCACAACTTCATTCCATGCATGACTGGCCTATCACTCCTTGACAGATGGGGTATGATATAAGGGTGGGCTCTGGGAAGGTGAAAACGGTCACAATACTTAGATGTGTTGAATTTTGTCTGATCCTATAAGATATTGTAATTTGGATTTATGATATATGAAGTGACAGTTAAATTAGTACTGAAAGACTACTTTAATTCTTGAAAGTAACACACTGGTTACACAAGCTTATCTTCAATTTTCATTCAAAACCGTTGCCTAAAACATTACATGACAACCTGTGGTATGACATACTTTATTATGGTTGTATATCATATGTTTTCGCTAGGGGGCGGGATAATCTCCCTGCACCTTCTTGGGCAGGCTGACCCATATATCTGTGTGTGTGTGCATATGTGTGTGTGTGTGTGTGTGTGTGTGTGTGTGTGTGTGTGTGTGTGTGTGTGTGTGTGTGTGTGTGTGTGTGTGTGTGTGTGTGTGTGCGTGTGTGTGTGTGTGGTTTTGTGTGTGTGTGTGTGTGTGTGTGTGTGTGTGTGCGTGTGCGTGTGCGTGTGTGTGTATACATATATATATATATATATATATATATATATATATATATATATAGTTGCATAAGCCCCAGGGACTAGGAGAAACTTGATGATAATAGAAAATATCATGCCTTCATTCTCTGAGACTTACCTTTTCCAGTTCAGCATCACAGGAAATCCTGAGTCTATCAAAGCACTCTGATGGCAGTAGATGCAGGACGGGGTGTCAGTCTGTTGCGGGACATGTATACATATATTTATTTACTCACCACACACATACTTACATGTAGTTGTCAGGTATGTCTTTAAGATGCAGGAAGAAACCATAGTACCTGGTAAACATTCATGCAGTTACAATGAGGATATTCAGACTCTGTCTAGAGAGTATCTCAGCTGCAAAAATGGATTGAATAACCAACCACTATGAGGAGTGAATACTTACATCTTTGCCACTTAATGGAGAACCACTGTTTATTAATTTTCAATTGTTGTGTTAAGTTTACATTTTGCATTTACTTTTTTATATACACTTGGCATTGTTTCAGAATTTTGATTTTCAGTCTTCTGTGTTTTAGATGTTTTAACTCCAAAGATTTTTGTCTAGTCTAATAATCTTTAGCCATAACACTCTCCATCTGAGCAAAGGGGAGCCATCTTCTACATTTCTACTCAGCAGATATGGCTTAGCTTATCTGGAATTTACTCTGAAAACAAAGGGTTAAGTCGCTGAACAGAGCTCACCAAATGAAAAATAAATCACAAAATAATCACAGGGAGCTCCAAACCACCAAGATATCAACTTTTATTGCTATAAAATATATAAAGCAATGTTTTCAAGTCCAGCTCTCTAACAAAATAACAGCCCAGCAATAGTTTTTATGATGAACATATGATCCAATTAGTCACATGACTCAATTTACAAACTAAAAGTGCAAAGAACAAAACAAATAACGTGCATAAATAATTTAAAATCATGATGTATTTTGTTTTCATTTTGAAACAGGTTTGATACTTGAAATTACATTCATTCCTGGAAATATATCTGCAAGAAAATAATTCATCCATTTATATTGTACAAGTTTAACACACAACACAATGTCACCTCTCTGAAATTCACACATATATGCTGAATATCCCTAAAAGCAATATGACAATTATTCCCTTTCTAGAAAACATGTTTATAAAGCACATTAGTATTCGCTTTCCTATGAAAGCCAGATTGGTGCTCACATATCCTTTCTTTCAACTCATGAATTAGTTTTTAGAGTTATTCAGCACATATATATATATATATATATATATATATATATATATATATATATATATATATATCTGTATATATACACACACACACACTTAGGGGGTGTGGGGGGCACAGCCCCCCACCTAGTTTGGTTTTAAAGAATATAACAAATAAAGTACAGAATTTAAACCAGACTAGGTGGGTGGCTTTTCCCCCCACACCCACCCAACTATATATACTAACTCCAGGGTCATACTACATTGGGGAAGAGGACATATCCCTATTATTTGCCTTACAGTGCACTGCATGTATTACTTGTCAGTCAAATGAATTTCAGTCAAATGAGTTTCAGTCAAATGAAGGTGACCCATATATATATATATATATATATATATATATATATATATATATATAAATATATATATATATATATATATATAAATGTTTAAACTGGTTCAAGAATAGACTTTTCCTAACTGCAGTGGACAGACTGTTAACAACTTGGCAATGGTCACTGAATAAATAATTTCCATGCTGATCTTTTGTTCTAGTAGGCTTTATTCATTCTTGAGATTCTGGCTTTAAGTAGTGCATGGAGTAATTAATTGTAGTCATGACTCAGTGGCTAGTCATCTCAACAGGAAGTACAGTATATTAAGTGACTTAAATGGGTGGAGATTCTGAAATATTTCAATTCAGGTCACTGTATTTTTCTTTTTTTTGGTTCCTCCTACAGCTATTTGTCATCAGCCATATCCTATAGTGTTGTCTTTAATCTAGCATTGAGAAATTCCCAGCAATGTCCTGGTCTGTCCCCAATGGAATGTGCCTTATATTGGGAAAGCTTAGAGTCAATGACCAGGCAATGGGCAAAGCAGTGAGCAGGCCATCTCAGTATGGTGTCATCCTCTTGCACGTTTTTTGTTACAGCCTACTACTCCTTTATCCTACAAAATACACAATTTGTGAAAGTAATGCGAACACTGATAGATGGGAGTAATTAATCCCTAGTGAAGACTATTAGCTGTAAGCTGAAAATACTGCCCAAGAGAAAAGAGAGATGGTGAAATGTCAATCAGTCACTGCTCCCTTAGATGACTCATCGGAGTTCAGGTTTGCTACTCCATGCCGATTTGCCTAAGTCACATATCTCTATAGCAATGAACTGAGGATTGTTACTATAGTTTTTTGAGAACAAGACTTTGGTGAAATTTGTTGAGAAGACTGGCTACTAATTTTGCAATGTTACTGCAAGCTTCTTGTATCTCACTTGAATATGAAAGTTGGTGAACACTGAACAGGCATACAGTTGGGTTGGTAGTAGGTATGAGTGGGTTGGTGTGATTTATTCATGACCTGTTAGGAAAGGACTAATACTATTCACATACTGGATGAGGTGGCAGGGAAGGAGTATGTATATATGCTTTAAAAAAAAATGTTAAGGAATGCAGTAGGTGCTGAATTTGATGGGTATACCTTAAAATATTGCTTTAGTCCATCGAATGGATGGGTTATTTTTGACAGCTTTTAAAACAGTTCCTCTGTTACTAAGCTGTCTGAAGAATGAAATTAAAGTTGGGTGGAAAAATTGTGCTAAAGGCTTTGAAAGATTAAGGAAGAACAAGATTGTTGAAATTACTGCAAATTCATTTAATAAAGGCTGGATGAGCACTGAGAAAGCTATGACTTAACAAATACCAAAGCAAATGTCTGATGGAAGGGCATTATTATGTGACCATTACTTCTTTTTAGATACACTTCCAAAGTAGTTTTGAAAGAGGGCTGTCATTTTTCTCCATATGAATAAAACTACAGGGACAGTAGTTGGTAACTAGAAAACCAAGTGTACGGGTTTATATTACGTTATTGAAAAGGCTGTACATCAAACACCTTTTCATCGACCCCTAAACATTGAACTGCCATTTAAGTGAATGGTCACTGCAGCGATTTTTTTCCTAGAGAAAAAAATCACTTGGCCAACCAGAAACCACACATCACTTCAAACATTTCAAAGTGGGGGGGGCTTCGACACTCACACCCCCCAATGTGGGGGGCTGTGCCCCCACCCCCCCTAACTAAATATACCAACTCCAAGATTGCACCACAGTGGGGAAAAGGGCAAATTCACGATGATGGCCAAGCAATTTTTTTCCCTAGGAAAAAATCGCTGAAGTGGCCATTCGCATAAATGGCAGTTTGATGTTTAGGGGTCGATGAAAAGGCGTTTGATGTATAGCCTTTTCAACAAGGTAATATAGACCCCAAATGTACATATGATTAATTGAGGAACCAGTTAAGTAGTCTGGAAATAAGTTAAGCAGCAGGCCTCAGAGAAGAGTTTGATATTTTCTTCCAGGAGATTTCTAATGGTTGGGGATGTAATCTTAAGTTTACAAAGTATTTTTGTACTATAGGGTTTGACACAGAACAGAGACGGAAGAGAAGTAGTTTTTTGACAGGTAATAAAGCACAGTTATGTGTGGTGGTCATACCTCTCAACCTCTTAGAACAAGAAATCTGGACAAAGCTATAAATAAAAGTGGGAAATAGGACCAAAAACAAGGACATTTTTTTAAATATTGGTCTTACAAACTTAGAAAGTTGATATAATATGTTTTGCATTAGTATGGATTTTCTGAAGGTGAGGAAATCTGAAACTCAAATGTCTGTCATTATTTTCAAACTTCAATCTTTATTTACCACTAATTTGCCAGAAAACCACAATTTTATGAAAAATGGACCAAAAATATGAGGCCAAAATTTGGACATTTTGCAAAACTTTGTACAGATGAGAGGTATGCTGGTGACTGATGTGTGGAAAGAATATGTGACCTATAAATAGTATTTATTGAACTTATCTATTTTCAGTGAAGATAGATAGCTTAGGTAGTGGGTTCTCTATGTTTTTAACAAAGTTAGGGAGTTGCAATATAGTACCTTAGCATGCTTGCATTTATTTTTTATGTTCTGTTTGCTGATTATGATAGCCTTTTCCTTCTTAATCACTAGATGTGGCATCAGTTACATCTATGATTTTGATTTACTGTGTTACCATGTGAGATCTCATTTGGACATAAGAGCTGTGACATCAGGCATTAAAGTAATATTCTCGCTTTTATTTCTTACAGGTTTTAGGGTGTTGAAAATGGTTATCAAAGAACGACTGAAACAGTTGTGTAACAGGGGGTCAGACTGAAGCTCTTAAGAAACATAAGAAAAGTAGGAAAGATTAATTTTTGTGTGCTCATAAACCATGTGTAGAGATAACCTTTTTAACCTTTGAGTGGCCTGATATAGCCAAGACTGTATGATATTGCTTAGGTAGTCTGACATCATGCCTATTTTATTATATTTTAAGGTTTAGATAATAGATACTCTAAGGGATACCCACTTCTTCTAATAAAGGGAATGAATAGATTGATTTAGAGTAAATTCAGAAACCATGAAAAAAAGGCTTGGTCTTAAGGGTCACCCTATCTTTGTAAAAAGCAAAAAAGGGCTGAGAAGAGAGGAGTGCTTGCATCGCAGACACTCATCTATAGCTAAAGACAGAGCAATAAGTAAAACTCTTCCATATAAGAAACCTTGGGGAACAGGTAGCTGCAGGTTCAAATGGAAGTAAATTTAGCTTCTTGTATACAAAATTAGCATCCCAAGAATGAGCTGATGCCCCCTGCTTTCTTGATGGTTTGATATGCAAACCCCTTATAAAAATTTGTTTTAGTTGGAATAAAAAAAGAAATATAATTAGTGATTTGAGGGCAACCAAATGGAAAAGGCTGAAATATGCACTTTAACAGAAGTGTAAGAAAGGGCTGACTTGAATAATTCACACAAGTACAGGGTACAGAAAAAAATATTTTGGCCCCTACCTCAGATGGGTCTTGGTCTCTGTTATGGCTCGAGCTAGAAAACCTTTTCCATTTGGCTACATATGATTTCCTAGAAGCAGATTTGCTAGCCTGCTTTAATACCTATTGGGGTGAATGAGAAATTCCTTGTCTTGTTTGGATAAGTCCACTCTGTGAGGAAGGATTTGATCTTTGTCTCCAGCCAAATGCACAGGAAAGCAAAAACAATACTGTCTGGGTCAAATGGGCATTACCAGAAGTAAATGCTGGAGAGTCCTTATTTATTTTCAGTAAGATTATGGTAATCAGAGCAAAGAGAGAAAGACATAAAGTAACATTCCTGAACATCTGAAAAAGTGTCTGTTTTCCAGGTCTGTTTGCAAGGAATCCTGCCACAGAATTTCTGTAATGGTCTGTTATGAATAGGGGCAAACAGATCTACTCAGGGAGTTCTCTGGATGTGGACAATCTCCTGGAAGATTATCTAGGTGAAACCTGCATTTGTGAGGGTCTGTCTGCGATATTCAGCTGTGGTCTTTTATGATAGAACACAAGCTGCTTGACGTAAGACAGTGCTGAGCTGGTAATTCCCAAGCTATCATGAGTAACCTACATGGCAGTAAGATCTGCTTCTGTTCTTTTTATTTATGTACTACTAAACTGTGGTGTTCTTTGTAATTAGCTTTTTAAACTTTTTATTGGATTTTGCATCAATGAAATCTTAAGATAAAAGATTTACAATACAAAACAACAAACATAAATAAAACTATTTATTGGGCCCATAACAAAAACTTACATTAACATTATACAAAACCATTAATACTTTTCTAATAAGTCTTTAAGTGTTTGCCAAGATAGACGTCTGTGTGTTATAGTCAATGTTCTGTTATATATAGAGTTTGCAATTCCTTATTACACACATTTTTTACTATGCAAATGAATTCATTAAAATATAGGATATTTTTACTTTTCCAAGTTATTGTATTAACTTTTCTAGCAATAGCCAAAACTGACCAAAGGAGAGGCACTTTTGCTCTTGGAATAGCATCTGGAATTGGGACATTGAATAAAATGAAAGAATTTGTAATATTACAGTTATCTGTCCATGATGACTTAGCAAAGTTTCTAAATTCTCCCCAAGATTGTACTACCACCTAACATTCAGTAATCATGTGTAACCAATTTGCATCTAAAATGTCAGCACACATCCAACATTTTATTTCTTCTTTGCCATAAATCAAAGCAATTCTGTGTTGTGTTAAAATACTTCTATGTAAATATTTCCATGTGAAAATGTTCCAGTAAAGTGATGAGATGGTATTCTTTGTAATAATTAACAGCAGTTTAGGAGTCCATAGTTGGTTTAAGGCATTTACTGACTTTATCAGGGTTATCATTATTTTAGGTTTATGTTTTATTTCCTGAAATAAGGATCACAAATTCTTTGCACTTTGATTTCATTGAAAATCACTCCCTAGGTGATGTCTGAGACATATTTGGTGAAAGACTGACTTGAAATGGTGTGACTTTAATTTAGTTGAACCTATTCAGACCACAAGAGAAGTTCTGTTTTTGATAAAGTTCAAAACTGGAAGAGGGAAGGATAGGGAATATAAGTGTTAAGAACAGTCAGATTTGAGGACCACTGACTCTTTTTCATATGAAGTCTAGTTGGAGGAATCACTATGACAGCTGATGCTATGTAACGTAGAATTCTGAGGAAGTCTCTTGCTGTTGAAGTGGACTGGTGAGCCAAGTTCAAGAACTGGAAATGATACAGAAAGACTTTCTTTGGAGGTAGGTAAGCTATCATGATGGAGATGTCCAGAAGACATCCCACAAAGGTTAACCTGTGAGCTGGAAAGTACAGTTTTGTACCTACCATAAATGTAGATGTCCGAACTGGATAGCATCTGCAGTCATAACAAATGGGTAGTCCTGTCGTCAGGCAGCCCTTCAGTCGGCCGGATTCCAAAGTCTGGGTCTGGCTTCGGCCGATGTCGCACTTCACCCGTCATCTCTGTTGGTCTTCGGGTATAAAAGCATCGGCCGACGCCATTTTCTTCAGTGTTTCTTGCCCTAGGTGCCAGTTGCCCTTTTGGAAGGCTAAATTTGGATAAATGCCAATGTATGCAGATAAGGTAGAAGGCAAATACAAAATGTAGGCATATATATACATATGTACAAACAAATACACCATAAGAGACTCCCCCCCAGCTAGCTGTTAGGAGTGTAAATACCCTAGGAGTACCACAGAGGGGAAGGAGGGTGGGTAATCCTGACTGCAGATGCTATCCAGTTCGGACATCTACATTTATGGTAGGTACAAAACTGTACTATGTCCTTCATGGATGCATCTGCAGTCATAACAAATGGGTAGAATACCATAGCTAAACTAGGGGTGGAGGTAGTGATAAAATTATGGTGTAGTTAGGATCCCTTGCAGTACAGCAGTGGCGAACCCTGCTCGGGATCTAGAATATAGAGGTAGATTGTAATGCTTGGCAAATGTATGCACGGAGGTCCAAGTAGCCGCCTCAATAATGTCCTTGGTTGCCACTCCTCGTAAGAAAGCTGTGGTAGTGGCTGTAGCTCTTGTTGAATGAGGCCTTATGTTCTGTGGCATTGGTTTTCCATGGAAGGAGTAACAGAATCTGATGCAATTTCCTATCCATTTGGAGATTGTCTGTTTGGAAATTGCTTTTCCTTCCTTTCCTGGTGCATAGGCCACTAACAGCTGGTCAGTTTTTCTGTTACCTTTGGTTCTGTCCAGGTAGTAGCGTAACTGTCTATGTACATCCAAAGTATGCAGTAGCCTTTCCCCCCTGTTCTGAGGGTTGGGAAAGAAGGTAGGCAGGTGGATTGTTTGGTTTAAGGACACTCTGGATACCACCTTTGGCATAAATGTAGGATTAGTCCTCATGGAGACTCTATCTTGATGGAAGATCAGGAAGGGTTGTACTGCCATTAAGGCCTGGAGTTCTGAAACCCTTCTTGCTGAAGTAATTGCCAGAAGGAAAGCAGTTTTCCATGATAGGTGTTGCAGATCCGCTGTTCCTGCTGGTTCAAATGGAGGGAGTGTCAATTTTTCAAGTACAAAATTCAAGTCCCATGTTGGTAGTGGTGGTTTCCTAGGAGGTTTTACATTCTTGATTCCTCTGAGGAATTGCCTAAGTAGAGGGTGCGAAGACAGGTGGATCAGAACTGTATTCTGCAGAAATAGCTGAAGCATGTATCTTGATGGAGGAATAGGACAGTCCTGTGTGTAGAAGCTCTGCCAAGTACTCCAGGATGTTAGCAATGTCTAAGTTTGACACCTCTTTTCCTCTTTCCGCACTCCAAGTGGCAAACCTTTTCCATTTTCCTGCATAGTTCCTTCTTGTTGAAGGTCTGCGGGCTTCCAGTATAATGTCTTTAACCCTTTGCGATAGGACTGGGTTAGTTGTTCTTAAGTTATGTACCAGGCAGTAAGCTGTAAGGTCTTTAGGTTTGGATGCAGGATGTTGTAGTTGTTCTGAGTTAACATCAAAGGCATCAGGGGGATTGACCACATTCTCCCCTGAGACATGCTCCTCAGCAGGGGATACCAGTGTTGCCTTGGCCAATTCAGAGCTATTAGAATTATCCTTGGTTGTTCCTCTTTGATTTTCAGTAGTACTTTGTGCATCAAAGGAAGAGGTGGGTATGCATATGCTGTCAGACCTTTCCAGCTGAAGGAAAGGGAGTCCACCTTCCATGCAAGCGGGTGAAACGTCCTTGTGCAGAATTTCCTGAGCTGGTGGTTGAGTGGGGAAGCGAACAGGTCTATTTGTGGCATTCCCCATTTTTTTGTGATGGTCTTGAAGATGTCCGGGTGCAGCATCCATTCGTGAGCATCCGAGGTGGTTCTGCTTAACATATCTGCTAGGGTATTTTCTTTTCCTGGCATGAAGGTTGCCTGTAACTGGATGTTGTAGCTCAGAGCCATGTTCCAAAGGTCCAGAGTCATTCTGCATAGGGGGTAAGAATGCGTGCCCCCTTGCTTGTTGATGTACCACATGACTGTGGTGTTGTCTGTCCTTATCAATAAATGGCCTTCCTTTAGGAAAGGTTTGAATTTCTGGATTGCTAGTTGCACTGCCAGCATTTCTTTTTGGTTTATGTGTAGGTGCAGCTGGTCTGGGGTCCACAATCCTTGTATGCATTTGTCCAACATGTGTGCCCCCCAGCCTTGGTCTGAGGCATCCGTTGTGATGGTCTGGTTCGCTTGACCTTTGTGGAAGGGCAAGCCTAGGTTTGCATGGCATGCTTGGGCCCACCATAGGAATTCTTGTTTCAGGCATGGGATTAGTGGGATTTCGGTTTCTAAGCTGTGCCTGTGTTGAGACCATAAGTTTTTTAGGTACCACTGTAGCTTTCTCATATGCAGTCTGGCATGAGGAATCAAGATTATGCATGATGCCATGTATCCCAAGGCCTGCAGCACCTTTCTTGCTGTTAGTTTGTTCTGTTTTGTTAATGCCAAGAAGTAAAGGGGTAGTTGTTCTTGTTTTTCTGCAGTCAGGAATGCCATTTGTTTTACTGTGTCCAATTCTGCACCCAAGAAGGTTCTTGTCTGGGATGGAATCAGCCTTGACTTTTTTAAGTTGACTGTGTATCCCAGGGCTTGTAGCAAGCAAATGACCCTTTGTAAATCTGTTGTCAGCTTGTCTCGTTGTCCGCTTGTAGCAGGCAGTCGTCCAGGTATGGATAGATTTGGATTCCCTGTAGCCTGCAATGAGCGATTACTGATGCCAGGCATTTTGTGAATACTCTGGGCGCAGTAGATAAGCCAAAAGGCAATGCTGAGAATTGATAATGCTCTGATCCTGCAAGGAATCTGAGGTATCTTCTGCAAATTGGTCGTATGGGGACGTGCAGGTATGCCTCCTTGAGATCTAGAGTTACCAGCCAACACTCCTTGCCCAGCATGGGAAGAAGTTGCTGTAAGGTCAGCATTTTGAATTTTGGAACGATGATGTATGTGTTTAAGATGGACAGATCGAGAATGGGTCTCCAAGTTTTTTCTTTTCTTGGGACTAGAAAGAGTCTGGAGTAAAATCCTTTGCCCTGTTGATTTACTGGCACCCTCTCCACAGCTCTCATGTTGGTTAGCTGAATTACCTGGTTTTGAGCTTCTGTTCTTTGAGTTGGAGGTAAGTTTGGCATTCCTCTTTTTACTGGTAAGGTGTGGAAGTGGAACCTGTAGCCTTGGTGTATGGTTTTTAAAATCCACTTGTCTTTTGTGATATAGTGCCAGTTTTGTAAAAATAAGGCTAATTTTCCGCCTAAAGGAGCTGCTAATTGCTCTCTGGAAGGCGGTGTCAGGGACAAGTCACTGTGAATGTCCTGTTGCAGTGGCAGTGGTTGTGGCAGAGCCTCGCTGGTTATTACCTTGCCACTGTCTTCCTCTGTAGGCACTTCCTCTGGGTTGGTTTCTGCCTCGAGAGCGTCTATACCTGCCTCTTTGGTTCTTTGATGATTCTGGAAAGGACCAATTTTTGGCAGGCCAATTTCTGCTAAACCGAGGGGGCTGAACCTGTAAGAAATCCTTAACTGTTTGTACAGATTTTGCCTTCTCTTCCATTTTCTTTATTACTTGTTGAGCAGAGGTACCAAATAGACAGTCCTTATCCATAGGAGCATCCAACAGCTTTGCTTTTACCTGATCCGGAAGGACCTGCTCTTTCAGCCATGCATGCCTTCTTATCACTGTGCCAGTCATGGCTGATCTAAATGAAGCCTCCAGTGCATCATAGCCACATTTTAAAGAATGGTTACTAACCTGTTGTATGTTATTCACCATTTCTAAAATATATTTCTTATCTAAGGGTTCTTCAGAAGAAACTTTCTTAGACAACTGATCAAGCATAAACTCTTGGTATTGTATCATGTGAAACTGACAGTTTAAAGCTCTAGCTGAGAGAGTGGCAGAGGTGTAGACTTTTTTGCCCCATCTGTCTAAAGACCTGGCTTCCCTTTCAGAAGGGAGAGGGTTGATTGTTGAGGTAGAAGCTACTGCCTTAGGCCCCTGGGCTATAGTCTCAGGATCTGCAGGTGGGGCCCTGAAAGGTGGTGATGAGTGTTGGGTACCCTGTAAAATCTGTCAGGTTTGGCAGGGGCTGGTGGTAAAGAATCAGGAGCAGTGCAAACATCATTAAATGCATCATCCACAACAGGCAAGACTGGAGGTATAGCTAAGGGCCTATGTTGTGGTAGGTGCAGAAAAGTTCTAAGCCTTTTTCTTGAGTCTGAGAAATCCTGTTCTTGCCATTGGAATTGCACTCTCATGGCATGTAAGGTTTCCCCAAAAGAGAATTCTTCTGGAGGTGAGGCCGATGGAATGGATTCATCAGCATCGGAGTCTTCATAAGTGGACAAAGGAGCCTCAGGCTGGTCTGTAGTGTCTGAGACTTCCGAAGAGTCATCAGAGTACTCCTGCTGGGGAGGCTCTGTTCTAGGTCTCTTTTCTGGGGGCTGAGAGGCCCTGTCTGGGTGTGATTGGGATCCCCTGATTAAGGAAATCAAATCCTCTGCCAGAGTAAGCATTTGAGAACTAGAAGGGTGTCTGTGTGAGGGGGTCTTAGCAGGAACTGTTTTAGCAGTTTTGGCTGCTTTGGCCCTGGCAAAGGCCTTGATAGACATGGTTGCAGGAGGCCTAGCAGCACCACGTGCTGGGGTGGAAACATCCAAAGGGATGGTGTCAGATAAATCAGTAGAGGCCCCAGTAGTAGCTAAGGTTACAGAGGCCGATTCAGCTAAAGTAGCAGGAGCCTCGGTAGAAATCAGGGTTTCGGCTGAGGATAGACCGGTTTTCTCGGTTTCGGCTGAAACCGAGACACTCGCGGTTTGCTTATCCGTGGTTTCAGCCAAAACCGCGGACCGCGAGTGTCGGTCCTTTTCTTTGCGTTTTTTAATTGTTTGGGTAGTCGGATGTTCCGACGGCATAATGTACGCAAAATCTGAGCCGAAAAACTGTTCAGCGAACTCCGACCGACGTCTAAGCGTTCGTCGGTTGAAGGATGAACAAGCTAGGCAGGCAGCAACGTCGTGGTCTGGGCCTAAACAAGGTAGGCAGTAAGAGTGGAAATCCTTATGAGGTATTTGTTTCCCACAGGTTAAACAATTGTTTACTTTTTCTGACATCGGCTGAGGCAAGAAAAGGTCCCCAACGGGGTACTTAGCTTTTTAGAAGTCTTCGAAGTAGTATTCGGTAGTAGGAATCTCTGGATCTGACCGACCGGCACTTGCGAACAGCTTCTGCTTCGGGCGCCACGCGGCAAGAAAGACTGGAGAAAATGGCGTCGGCCGATGCTTTTATACCTGAAGACCAACAGAGATGACGTCGGGTGAAGTGCGACATCGGCCGAAGCCAGACCCAGACTTTGGAATCCGGCCGACTGAAGGGCTGCCTGACGACAGGACTACCCATTTGTTATGACTGCAGATGCATCCATGAAGGACATCTAGGGAAATTTTCTCTAGACGTGAGTCCACAGAGGATGGATGCCTGAATTCTGCAGAAGGTAATGTTTGAAGCCAGGCATTAGGCCAAATGCAAGGATTAAAACTGAAAATGCAATCCAGATACAAATAAGCTTAAATTATGCCAGTGGTCTTTGTGAACTGGAATGTGGTGATATGAACCACTGGGGCCCAGGCTGAGTAAATAAGAGTTGGGCACAATCAGAAGAAGAAGGGACTGGGTAGTTAACATCTTGAATTTTAGTACAATAAGAATGGAATTTATAACTGAAAGATCAAGTTCTGGTACCCATGTGCCATTTTTCTTGGGTATAACATAAATCCTTGAGTAAAAGCCTTTTCTCTATTGGGGAAGGGAGCAGGCTCTATTACACCTTGTGACAGCATTATCATCATCATTATCATGATTAACAACCCCCCTCTTCCCCATTTTTACATGGGAATACAATGTGATATCAATATTAGTCAAGGTGACCAAATTACCTAGAGCTTCTATTTACATTGCCAGTGGCTAGCCCTGACATGGTTGCTGAAGGATAACTTCTCAAGTTTCATTTGCTCATGTCACATTATATCAATCTGAATATGAGCAAAATGGTAGTGCTGTCATATGTTGTCGACTTGAGGGGTACGTCTTGCAACTTCCTGGAGAAAGAGTCATACAGACTTTGCTTTACCTGGCAATGGTCATTGTTTCTCCAAGGTGCAGCAACTTCAGAGTGAGAAAGCTAAAATAATATCTGAGGGAACAAAATAAGCTTTTTTTTGGCAGAAGAGAGATTCCTACTTGAAGAAGAACAGAGGCCAATCATAATTTGTAGTCATTTTGAATTATTGTTAATACCCAATAATCTATTTTTATTTGCTTCCAGATGTGCAGGGAAAGAGAAAGAGAAAAACTGGTTACTAGTTTAGAGGGTGGCTGGATTGAGAAGTGTAAGAGGGGAAAGAGGCACACAGGTAGTCACACATGATTTTTTTCTGTTGAGAAAACCCATTGGGTTTGTTGCCTTTCTTTTTAGAGTTCCCTTGTCACTTTTTCCTAAATTGTTCCTTACTAGACTTTTGCTGACTTGGCTTGAAAGTTTTCTGAATGAAGTTCTGGGGCTTGAAGAATAGTTCCTCTTGCACTTTGGGACAGTTGAAAGAAAAAGCTGTTTCACCCCCTGTATTAATTTACCTATTTTCTCTTATCTCTTTTTTTACTTATTTTTATTAAAATTGTTAACATCAAAACAACAATGTGTAACATTAAAATTTGAAAACAGTACATGAGTAAAAGAACAAAAATTATTAAAAAAAATAACAAAAACAACTATTTACAAAGGCGTCTACTATACAACAAGAATGCTAAAAAATCAAATACTAACATTCATTATTTAACTATTAAAGACTATTTATCTAGTGTTTTTTTAAATTTCAACCAAGCAATGTAGGAAGAAGTGACTCTGATTGTCCTTGCCTTAATTGTAGTAAGTTCGAGTTGATATTCATCATTAGCAATATTTGTGAATTTTTTCATAGTTGGGAATATACTCATTCTTCCCATTGCTGGTAATAACCTTTCTTACTATTGTTAAGATACTCCATAAAAGAGGGTATTTTATTCTTGTAACACATGCAGGAATGGGTACATTAAATAAAATTAGAGATTTAGTTAAAATAAATTTGTCATTTAATTCAGCCTGTAAAAGATAATTTACATTATCACAAAATAGTTTGAGCACTAAACAGTCATAAATCATATGCTGCCAATCAGCTTTAACATTTAATTTACATCTCCAACATCCAATATCTTTTTTTGTACATTAATGCAACTCTGTGTGGTGTAATGAAAATTCTGTGCATGAATTTCCAAGAGAATAATCTCCAATATGGTGAGGAAGTAGTTATTTTTATACTAGCATTATTTTTTATCTTTGTCACTTGGAGGGTTATTATTAATACATTTGAAATAATATCAACAGCATTCTCTATAACATTTTGTTGTACTTTTAACCACTTTATATATTTTAGATAAAAGGTTTTTCCCTATTATGTTCTGGTCCATCAAAATAATTAAAAGATCAATAAACTTATGGGCTGAGTTTCTCACTTCTGGTTGCATTAAATTAATATTATATTTAACTGATTGTCTACAAATTTGAATGTCTAGCTACATTTCTTTACTTAAATGAAACTTATTTATAAAATAATATATTGTCTGTAGTTTTCCACTATCTATCAATTGATACCACTATATCAAGCTTTTTTCTTTAAGTGTAATCATTTTTTGTAAGTTGAATGTACTGATATTATTCTGAGTGTACACTATAGGAAATAATAAAAAAAAGCTATGCTTTATATTCTGGGTTCTTGTAAATACATTTTTTAAAGTTATCTAGCATCATGGAAATATAACAATAATTAATCGGTTTGTTTCTACTTTCTGAGAAATAGTGTTTTAATAACCAGTGAAAATTATTAGTTAGAATTTTCTAATATATGATTTTATTAGATGACTAGATTTTAACCAGCTGTTTTCTTGAATCTTTTTCCACATGGCATTATAATAAGTATTTAACCAGGAAATTGTTGTCTTAATGATTGAAGACAAAGAATACACTCTTAAATTTGGTAAACCAATACCACCCAATGACCAACCTCTTATGTGATGATTTAAAGCCAATCTAGGTTTTTTGGGAAACCAAAGAAATCTCCAGATCAAAGAATTAAACTCTTTCATCTTAGCTTTAGTGGGAGGAAGAGATAAGGATAGTCTCTCTTCCAAAGTAAAAACATAAGTTATTCAATTTATTAATAAGATGCTTTATAGAATTTAAACTATTATTATAATTAAGAGCTATTATATTTTTAGTATTATCTGTTAAAGTTATCCCTAAATAGTTAATGTTTTGGCCTTCTACAATATATTTAGAAAATGTCTTTTCTATTTTATAAGTATTACAATTTATACGTAAAGATTTAGTTTTAGTTTCATTAAAACTCAGTCCTGGTTTCTTTTGGAAGGTTTCTATTGCATTAAATACAGAAATCTTTTTACAATCATTCACATTCAACAGGATATCATCTGGAAACAATTGTACTTTGGTGTTTAAATTCTTGTTTATTTGTATGTCTTGATATTTATATTTGATCTTATATCATTTGCAAATGGTTCCATAACTACAGTAAAAAGCAATGGCAACAGAGGACAGCCATGTTTAGTACCTTAAGAGATCATAACTGACTCAGAAGTATATGAACCTATTTTAATGTAAGCAAAATATATATATATATATATATATATATATATAGAGAGAGAGAGAGAGAGAGAGAGAAGTTCAATAAGTTGTAAAAAAAAATTGAAAAATTACATTCCTCCAAGACGGATAATAAGTACTCCCATTTAACTGAGTCAAATGCACTATTATCTAAACTTACTAAAGTTAACTTACCTTTTGTGTTATTAGGATAATCTGTTATTGTTAATACTCTTTTAATATTATTATATGAATTCCTATTTATTATGAAACCAGTATGATCTTTATTTACCAGTATACAAAGAAATTGCTTTATTTTGCAAGCATAAATAGCCATGCATATTTTATAATCTATATTTAATAGTGAGATTGGTCTATATGAAGAACATTTTATTGGATCCTTGTCAGCTTTTAAAACTGAAGATATAAAAGTGCATTTCCAAGATGGTGGAACCTTTGCTAGACCTTTAACTATTGAAAATTCTTCCAACAAAACACTTACAGCATCTTTAGGCATCAGTTTATATACATCAGGTATTATAGCATAATTTCCAGGGGATTTATTAGGTGTTAATTTATTAGGTTAAATTTTGAGCTCAGACATTGATATGGGCTTATAAATTAATTTCATTTGATCTTCCGATAATTTACTTTTAGTATGGTTCTTATAAATGTTTTAATTATATCTTGTGGATCCATTGTTGGATTATATTGATTAATTTTATTAAATTGAGTCCTAAATACACCTAAAATATCTTCTGTTTCTGTAACCCATTTTTACTGTTTGGAGAATATAACTCTTCAATATGATTAAATTTAATAATCACTTTTGTTCTAGTAGATAACTTATGCATATTCTTAAGATTTATGGAGTAAGTATTTATTTTAATCTTTTCTATATTAATCATATCACTGTGTTGTAGGATTTCTAAGTACTTACTATTTAATCTATTAATTTCCCGATAAGTTATTCCCTTTTTGACTATCTAGAACATGCCAACTCATAATTTTACCATATAAGCATGCTTTCATAGTCCCATATAAATATCTGTAAGGTATTATCTATGTGATTAATATCAATAAAAGTCTGAATTTCTTGGTATTAAAAATTCCTTAAGTTCTTTCATATTGCTTATATAAGCATGAATCCTTTTAATGGTAACATTATTATTAAAATTTAGCATGACTTCAAATGTTATCACATTATCGTCTGATAGCAGACAGGAGGCTAATTTAACCTTGCCTAGTCTAGAAGTTAGATCATTTGAAACATGTGCTCTATCTATTCTAGATTCTGTTCCAGGTCTATGTGAGAAATGTATAAAGAAAAGTAAATTTGACACCGTAAACTCATTAATATCTTTAATATTATGGACAATGGTGGCACAATGTCAGGGCACTTCTATGGGCTAGGCTTGTAAAGGCCCCCAGGGCTATTAACCTAGTACACACCTATGAACCTATTAAATACATCTATAAATTCTAGTAAAGCTTTTGCTGAAACAGGTTTTCTCCATTTTCAACAGTATTAGAGCCTTTATTATGTAATATACAATTAAACTCTCATGCAAGAATACTATTTCCTTTTGAAATTTGAATTATCTATTCCAATTGATGTTTAACAGCTTTTGCTCCAATAGCAGGAATCCCATAAACACTAATGAAAGTATATAGTTTCCTTTTGATTTCTAAAGTCACTGAACAAAACATTCCCATCTCATCATTATATATACCTAGGATTTCTGATGTTGGTATAGAATTCTTCCATAATATAGCCATCCCTCTTTTTTCTGTTTATAAGGAAAACTTGTCTGAACAGTGTAATACTTTACATTGAGTTTGTTATATTTTCTTGTATTAAGTGTGTTTCATGTAAGAAAATAATCTGAGAATTAAATATCTTTAGGTATTTGTTTAAACTACCCCTCTTACAACCAATATTCAAACCATTAATAGTAACTGATATACACTTTAGGTAAGTCATGTTATAACTAAAAACAAAATACAAATAGCACCATCAAGAATTTGATATGACGTTGCTAATGAACCATAAGTCCTGAACTGCTTATTTATAAATATAGATCTAAAATGTTTAAAATTATTAACTACACAAATTATATTAATAATAGTAGACACCAATAAAAAAAAAATGTTATAAAACACTGCACATAATTTTTTGTTTTTCCTCTGTCCCTTATGTAGTTATTACTCCTGGTTTGAAAAGCAATCCTACTCAAACACTCCCACCAATCTACAAGTCAAATACTTCTTGACTATTATTTGAAAAAAAGGATAAATGAAAGCTCTTGATTATTGAAAAAATAAGAGAAAAGTCAGGTTATATATTTTTATATTGAAAATTTTAAGTATACATTAACTAATTATAATAAATGTATTTTTTTAAGATATAAAAAACAGTTCAATCAGTTAATTGTGTTCTAACTTGTAGTACATATCTGGTAATAAAATTATTCAGATCACTTGTTTCAATATAAAAAGAAATATTGGCTATGATGAAAATGTAACAATACAAACAACAATATTGTTACCCATCTTCACATATTTCTAATATGAAGCTATATATTGTATCGAAGTAAGAAAGAACGACAATATAAAATATCAAGTCCAACTACACGACTATGCATGTTAGAATTTTAAGGTAAATATATACACAATTACAGAATAATATCACCTATAACTGAAAAAAAAGAGCTTAATAATCAAATTTACCACTGAAATGATTTATCTCCCATTAAATATAGTTAATCTATGACTACAGAAGTGAAGAACTCATCCTCCTATGAGAAAACCTTAGAAGTACTTAGTAATGATACACTCTCAAAGACAGTTGCCAGACAGGTTTGACATATTAAATTCAATACTTAAACTGCTTGTTCATGTAATAGAAATGTATAAAAGAAAACCTTGTTATGATAATCTCTCATTGGTCAAAAATTGGTTTATATTAATATTATGTTTGCACATCTTAATTTGAATCTATCTTAATGTCTGGTAGTTATTAAAATTATTAAAACAATTGCCACAAAAGCCACATTCTACTTATATTAAACACATTTCCATGTGTCACATACAAATTAAAACTACAGTTAGTTCAAGACAACAAAATATCATTCCACATATCAATCTAGTTACAGTTTGGTTTTGTGAGTTTTTTTATTTCAAACTATTACACAGAAAACATCCACCCACTCACAAGGAATTATCTACTAAAATACAGATCATTATGAATACCTGCTGTGAAGAGATACATTTGAAAACAAAAATAAAGCAAACTTGAAAACTGTATCTCTGTTATGTTAAAGCTTAATTGCTTTATTACAAACCCTACTCAATTAGCCTTATTTCATGAATAAATAGTATTAAGAAATATTCCAACTATAAAGGTCTCATGGATCTCTCACAAATCAATGTGTCAACTTTTATCATGTTATACCACCCTTTAAAATACCTTATAGTACTTACAAATAAATCTGTCCCCAAAGTCTCCTCTTGCTGAACTTTTTATTTTTAAAATTATTTATGAAAATCTAGTATATTCTATTAACCAGGCTAGTATTCCCTTTAATCAGCTGAAATTCAAAAAGATTCAAACCCATTCTTAAGGAGTATTTGGCTATATAATGCTTTAAACCCTTGATTCTACATTCTGTCAAAGAAAAGCAAATCACTCTGATAAAAGCAATCATGGTGTGAAAAAAATTAATTGAATATAGGCAGCCCCCAGGTACAAACATCTGGCTTGCAGGCAACCCATGGATAAGAACGGGCTGCTGCAATGCTGAAAATAAATAAAAATATTTAAAGTTGCCCAAATCTTATCTTAAAATGAAAAATTCTGTTGTACTTTCCTTTTTGCCATTTTTCCCCATTCAGGAAGCTGCTCGCACATCTTGTTAGAGGAGTTACTTCCGCCTTCATAGAGAACAAGAGATACAATTGGTTAAGAGATCATTGTGTTGATGATCTGATTGGTCAAGACTGCTGGCCTTTACAGTACACATGATTGAAGCAGTTAATGGGCTGTACAGTAGAATGGGCAAATGACATTGTGGTGCACTAGGGTCTAGGTGACAGTAGGAGGTCTGGCAGAGATCTGAAAGTTCAGGAAAGAGTGGAAAACATTCATGGGTGATGCCTTTAGTACAGAAATGTGAAGTGAAGCTTAAAAACAGGTAAGTTTAACATACTTTTTTTGTATGGAACATTCTACTATACTGTACTGTACTGTGTTGCAGTCCAGTGCAGTAGAATGTTCCATACACGTGTCTTGACTTACATACAAATTTGACTGAAAGACAAACTAAAAAACGTATCTCATCCTTAACCTGGGGACTGCCTGTAATGCAACTATCCCTACCTTAACACCGAAAGCAAGTTTCCCATTTTCAGGATAGTTCCACAAAATCTTTTTGTAGATAACAAGTATATACTAAAAATTAAATAACAGCCACTTTTTAGTTAATATTATAAGATGCAATGTATACTCACAATAAAGAGGATGCCTTTAAATTCTCGTGTTTTACTTGTCTTTTGACCTCTCATGTAGAATGTCATAACTGCATGCTTCCCCTTTGACTAATAACCAGCACTTCCCTTTCAAAGCCATCCTCTTTACAAAATGTAAAAACAGGGCATGAGACCTCAGCAGGAAATCACACCAAGCCCCAACTGCTTAAGAAAGGTGAATGAAGAATCAAAAAGCCACGTCAGTAAGTGCGCAAGCTTGTATGATTTAAAATTTACACAGCTGTTATTCATGCCTTCATTTAAACCCATGAACAGCTGTTTCCTTACAACAAACAATAACTAACATAAATCAGTCACATCAGTACTCTCTATCTGCCTCCCTCCCAATCCAACATCAACACAACATGGCAAAGACTAAAAATAAAAAGAAAAAGAAAGAAAGAAAAAAGGGGGAAAAAGGCACTCCACAATAAGAACACATGCACCAGAAATCTCCTGTCAAGAACAGAAAGAATTTACAAATCAAACAGCAGTCAGAAACATCAGTCAATATAGCCAATACATCCAGATCTCTTATACAAAACACACCTTCAAGACCAACCATTATAATCAACCATTGCATATATGTGAAAAGAAAAGGAATCAGCCAAGAAATACACAACACTTATACTCACTCTGAAACGTCAGTCAATTCACCAACAAACAAAAATAAACACATACAAACCTCAGAGCCCACTCTCAAACACCATCATATTGAATACATTTAAATACACATGGATCACTCTATCATTAGCTATGATATTATACTGATGTGATACATTTATGAAAAAAGGAAACCTGGATGTCTAGGAAGCAGTGATAAAATATCAGTATCAGTAAACGTAACAACTATATGTTTATTAAACTAGAGACATATGTTAGTTATATAAACCAGCACAGTATATAGTTGTTAATTTGACTAATGATGTTAAACATTAAGGAAAAAAGAAACTAATACTTAGTTACCTTATAGGAGAATGAATTCATGTTTCCTTCTTTTCTATTCAAGGTTGATGTTAAAAATGGACAGACTTTCTCATAAAAATAAAAGAAAATGCTAATATATTGATGTTGAATAATAGTATCACCTATTAAGTTAAAAGTTGTTTATCTTTTAATTTCTTTTTCTTCTCTTTATCTTTCCATCCATTTCTTCCTGTTTGTCGCTTTCCATTTGCTCTAGCATTTTTTTTGTTGTTTTTAGGAATGTCATAGCAGAATGTAAGTCTTCAAAAGTTTTGATTTCATTTGAAAGCAATATTTTAAGTCTAACAGGAAATAGCAAGTGAACTTTACTCTGTCTTTTCTTGAGTTCTTTTAGCAATGGTAAAAAAAAGCTGTTCTTTTACTCATCACAGCAGAAGCACTGTCAAACCTTATGTTGTCTTCTGTCTTGATAGAACATTTGAACCAAGCTGTTTAAGAATTACTTCTTTGTCTTGACTGGAAAAGAATTTAACAACGGTAGATCTTGGTGTAGGATTATTTTTCAATGAAGAAGCAGCCAGAGATGTATGTGCTCTTTAAATACCATACAACATTAATTCAGGTAAATCTAAAGTCTTAGGAAGCCAGGATATAAGAAAGTTTATCATGTTTTCTCCTTCTATTTTTTCAGCTAGATGAAAAATTCAAATGTATTTCTTTTAGATCTATTTTCTAGATCATCAATTTTATTTAATAAAAAAAGTATTTTGTCTCAGTAGAAATTCTATATTATTTTCACTTTTTATCCATCTTTCCATGTCATTTAGAGCATCTTCTATTCTAGATGTCTAAATTTTCTGCTGTTTTAATATCTCATGTATTTCTTCTATCTGTTTTGAACATTTTTGTTTAAAGTTGTCCAATTTGTTATCCATTTTGTCCATTTTTAATGAAAGTTCTTGTATGTTAGTAAGAGCAGATTGAAGTTCTTTTTTAGAGATATGTCCTGTGAGCTAGCCTTTAAATGACCCATTTCAAGTTTTATAAGTGAAAAACCTCTCTGATAAAAAGCTGACAGAAAAAAAAGTAAAATATATAAACATTTTTCAGATAAAATCCTTCAAAGTGATATTACGACTCAAAAAAAGTATTTAGGATATCTTAGAAATATAAATTTCTGTCAATAATAAATATAAATTAGTAGAGCAGGAATGTTATGCTGCTAGCCTGTCACCATCTTGGCCACACTCCTCTTTCCTCTAATCTCTTGAAAATCTCTGCTGATGAATTCCAAAAAATATTTTTTTTCAAAAGGTCATTCAATATCTGTGATTTGATGTCTTCCAGGACACTCTCAACCAGACCCAGGCATATTTGTGCATCATAGAACCTGTGGCAGCCAGTGTCATAGCTGTATCATTTAGTGCCCTGTGCCAGCCCCAAAATACTGAGCCATCCCTTTGTTTTCAACTGAAGAACATAAAAAAAAAACACATTGGCTTACTGTAGAAAGATGACTGGCACATTGGCTTCTTACAGGAGCCAGTCCATGCCCCCCTCAGCTATTCGAGTGAACAGCAAACAATGAAAACACACACACACACACACACACACACACACACACACACACACACACACACACACACACACACACACACACACACACACACACACACACTAATTTCACAAACTGGCAATGATATAACAACAACAAAAGTACACTTGAACAGTATTCACACTTCCTCAAAGTTCATTTAATACTAGAGTTACAGTTAATTCTACAGGATTATTTTAAACAAATGTTTGGTTTTAACATAAGAATCCTTTTGAATAAGTTTTCTTATTTTGCAGTTTTAACCCATTTTATGCATAAAACAGAACTCATTCTTTACATATATATATATATATATATATATATATATATATATATATATATATATTAAGATAGTTTGCTATAACTATAATTGGTGGACTGTAGAGAAAAGGGTACATTTTTATTTAGAATGACTGTTAATTCATTTTGTCTTGCAACTGTTGGAGGCTGTGGAATTTTTCATATAAAGAATAGTGCAGAAAACAATTTTTTTTAAATGTTTAGTTATCTGTGCTTTCTTTTCAGTTTATTTTTATATTTCTTAAGCTTTTTAAATATTCATGTAAACAGTTTTTGTCAGGCTCTTAAGATTTCAATTCTTTTTTATTGCAGTTTCCTTTATTTTCTTTTAAACAAGAAACAGCTTTACTACATTATCATGTATGACATAGGCAATAGTACTTTGATACAAATGAAAACAAACTATATTGGTATAATTTTAGTTGCAAACATTATACATCACAAATCATATTGATTTAATTTCAGTTGCAAACATAACAAATCACTTATAATCTGGCCAGTCATCGTCAAACATTACATTGCTCATTTAAATCCTGCCTTCTTTTAAATATCGTTCCTCCTTTGCCTGTAATTTTCCCACAATTCCTATTTTCTTTTTTCCTTTTTATTTTATTTTTTTATAATTTGCTCCTACCCTTTTCTAAAGATCCCAATTCCGTTGTTTTATCTATGTTACTAAATTCACTACTTCTAGGACAATTTGGTTTAGACTTTGATTTCCATTTTCTAGTAATTGCTTTTCTGGCAGCCACCATAATTAGACTCAACAACACTTTACTATATCTAGGCAATTCTGATTCTGTATCATAGCTCAAAAAATCATTTAAGTACACCAATTTGCTCACCCAGTATCACTGATAAGAGATATCTGCAGGGAGTGTTTAAAGTGTGCCAACTCATTACACTCTCAGAAAACATGTTCCCAATTACCTCTTTCTTGCCGATCACACCTCTAACATTTGCTGTCCACCTGAGGAATAATTCTTTGGAGTTACTTTGTTGCATATTTTGGGAGACGTACATATAAATTTATATTCTTCACTGACTTTCTAGATTCTTCTTTCTTAGCCTATTTTATTTCCAAAATATCTCATTTTTTTCTATTACACTATTACTGCAGATATGTACAAATACCATACAGCTCTCTCGTATAAATATGTGTGTGTGTGTGTGTGTGTGTGTGTGTGTGTGCACGTGCATGTGATTACACAAACTCGGATGCACGTACACACACACACACACACACACACACACACACACACACACACACACACTCAGTCTGGAAGCTATTTCTCTCCCACAAACAGATGCATGCATAAGTGGTCATAAAATTTCACAAATATTAAAAAAATAATAACCTTATCAAATAGAAGCCTAGACCAACTGGTAGACAAACCTCCTTTTGACAGGAAAGGGAATCACATAAATAACTGTTTACTATTACACATAAATAAATAAATAAATAATAATAAATTATCACATAAATAACTGTTGTTAGAAGAAGGGGGGATGAAGCAATGCTAATTTTATCATGGACACTTGGCTAAGTATCTGTTACGTAAGGCAAATTTTGCTGTCTGTGGGAGGGGCTTGACAAGAAAATCAGGCCAGATGGCTGACACTGGCAAAGCAGATGCCCAGTTTGTGGAACACAACTGTAAAACTACCCCTAGGGGACAGATCTGCTATTACTGTGCAACAGTCAGCAAGTACTAATCACTTCTAAATACTAACCTCATTATCACTAAGTTCTCAAGTCTATGGTGTAAAAGCTTCTACTTGAAAATGCTTACTAAATCAAGCTTTTTTCATATTTTAACTTTCATTTAATTAACAAGAAACAGTTATTGGCAACCAAACTAGCATTTATGGAGTCATTCTCCCATCTTATGAATCATATTCATTTAGCAAGTGATCCACCATATGTTTTTAAGCCACATACTGTCTGCCTAATTTTGGTTTCCAGTTTGAAACAGAAACTCAACTGAAATGCCTAGAATGCATTTTTATGTATTTTGCTTTTCCACTGACATCTGACATAAGATATTCCATTGAAGGTTTGAGTGCCACAGATCTCAGTATACAAATGCAATGCAGGGGGAAGCAAAACAATCTTCTGGTGACAGAATATTGAGGATATGGTCACAGATACCAAAACAACTTTCTCACAATTCCTTCTGCAACGCTAAGGGTACACATTCATACATGGCAGGCATCATAAAATCCAAACTCTACCTTGGCACAGTTTAATAGTTTTTTTCCATATTACAAAATATACAATAAATAATTGTATTGATGAGGCACTAACGTCATTTTTTTTACATTCTTACCTTCTGTACAGTCGAGAACTGCTTCCAAAGTTCCAGATGCTGAATGGTATACTATACATGGTCAGAGCAAGAATAATCTAATGAAAAAAAAGGAATTAAATAGAATAAAAATGCTAAGGATTGCGTTTCAAAATGTGGTTTGAATTTATACAGTTTGACTACGTCAACCATTAGAGAAAAGTACTCTTAATTCAGCAGTACAGTGTCTTACGTCATCATAGTAAATAAAAATATATCTTGTTAGAGACTTACACCTACACCTGTTTTTAATACTTGTCAGACCAGTAAAATATAATATATTGTTGGAGACTTACAGTTATAACTGTTTTAAATACTTTTCAAAGTAATGTGTGGATGCTACATAAACTTTTTTCATGGTTGCAAGTTCTATATATGTTAAACAGTGTTAGATATCAATATTTCGACAATACAAAATACAATCCTTCAGATGCAATTAAAAATTTTAAAAATAATTCTATACTCTTTCATTCCTCAAACTACTACGCATCTTCTAGTTCATGATTTTGAGTACTAAGATTACAACACTGATTTTTTTCCAGCTACATTTATATAAAGTAATACTCCTCTGCTAGGTGAAGCAGGTAGCAAAGGCTGTGATCTATATAGACATCAGAGTGTCTGTTTGTTAGCAAATGAATTGCATCTCTGCAAATAGTTGTAATGATTTAAAAATAAGTGACTTTCAGACAGCATTTCTTAACTGGGAGCCAGAGGTAAGGAGTCAGGGGTCAAGCTTGACTCTGAAAACATATCATCCACAATGTCTAAAACAGGGGGAATGGCTAAAGGCTTGTGCTGAGGGAGAAGAAGGAAATCTCTGAGCCTCTTTTTTGATTCTGAGAAGTCTTGACTCTCCCAGTGAAAATGCTCCCTCAAAGTATGCAAGGTTTCCCCAAATTAATAATCCTCAGGAGGAGATGCAGATGGAATAGACTCCTCTACATCAGAATCCTCATAGGGAGGTATAGATAATTCCTGATCAGAAGAGGAATCAGAAGAAATAGAAACCTGATCTGAAGATTCATAATCAGTGTCTTGCCTAGGCCTCTTATCTGGAGGGTGATGGGTACCCCCTGATCAAGGTAATAATCTGCTTCAGCCATTTTGATCATCTGTTTTTTAGGCATAGAGGCCTGTGCACATGGCTTATGCATCAGTTTTATAGGGTTAGAAGTTGCTTTTGTCTTTGGTTTTGCAGCTGTCGTCAGTTTGATGTACAAATGTTGATGTCTGAATAAACCCTCAGAAGCCGGTGCCTGCTCAGCGGCTACGGACCTATCTGAGGGAGATACATCCGTCGGTCCAATACCTTGAGTCTCTTATGGCATGCCTGACTCCACATGTGTGTCGGTAGAGGCCTGCGACTTGAAAGTAGCTGGTATCAGGGGCTGCGAAAGCGCCTCACTGAGTACAGGTGAACCAGCGACTGGCTTAGGAGAAGCTTCGTCGTTGGTTTTGGATCTCGACTGCCTTTCTCTGTCCTTTTCTTTGCATTTTTTATGTACTCTGGTAGTCAAATTGCTGTCCAATAAAATTTCTGGGTAGTTAAGTCTGTTTCCAAAATACTTTGATGCAAAAATATACCGACACTTAATAGTGCATTGGTTAAATCTAGCACAAAACCGACAACCAGGCATGTTGTGATCAGGGCCTAGGCAAGGAAAACAGTATAAATGGAAATCCTTATGAGGTATTTGCTTCCCACAAGTAATACAATTATTAACTTTTTCTGACATTGGTAAAAAGCAAGAAAAAAGTTTCCCCAATGGGGTACTTAGCTTTAGTGAAGACTTCAGTTCTAAATCTCAAACTTGGATATTTCAGTTGTCGGCCGACCGGCATTTGCAAAATGCTTCTGCTTCGGGCACCGCGCGGCAAGAAAGACTAAAGAAAATGGTGTTGGCTGCATGTTTTATACCCCTGACAACCTGACATCATGGAAGAGAAGACAGAAACTGACGCAGGACCCAAGACTTTGGAATTCAAGCCGACTGAGGGAAACCTGCCAGCAGATTACCCAAATGTAATGACTGCAACAATGAAACACGAAGAACATCTCTATTTGTAGCTGTATTTTGTGCATTACCATTCAGTGACATAACTAATTGGTTTACAATGCTGATATTTTTAATCTATGTGGCCACAAGGAAGCTGAATTCAGTGATACAGTTTTTATAAAGTTAGCCAAACATATTAAAGAATATTAGAAATCCTTTCTTTTCTGTCACAATATACATTCACATTTTCACCATTAATTATATGTAAATAATAGCCCCCTAAATCTTGACTGTCCAACTTTTGATTCCTAGGATATTTTTGTAAAACTTCTTGTTGTATTCTGTTCTGGTTCTGATATTTACAACATAATATAATATTATATCTTTCTCTGGTGACTGTTATACAGGGCAGCACAATAGTACAGTGACTTATGCTGCTATGACACAGTGTTTCATTTCTTGGACTAATTCACTGCTGGGGTGCCTTCTATAGAGCTGTTATGTTCTCTATATGTCTATGAGGCTATTGTCAGAGTATTCAGTTTTCTTCTGCATTCCAAGGATTCCTGGCAATTGAAATGGCAAATCTAAATTAGCTTATGGTATGCTTCTTAATGTAAGTGCCTGTGTGTGTGCCCATATGTGTGTGTGTGTGTGTGTGTGTGTGTGTGTGTGTGTGTGTGTGTGTGTCTCTTCTCCACTAGACTGATAAAGCTTGCTATGCATGTGCCTATTGTAGGTAAGACTCTGACCATGAGTGGTATCCTACCTACACTAAGGATGATGCCTTGATGCAAACAGAAGATAATTTAATTTAACAAATGGTTGAGAGTCTGGTGTCATTGTAGGGTAATCCAATATGTCTCACCCTGGAAACAGATAATCAACAGTCCAGCTTGATTCACCAATGGACTACTCTGTCCGTTGTGCAGATTCCACATTTTTGCCAAAGGACTTCTGACTTCCCTATTGCATTTTTAGACAAACTCCACTTTCTTGATTTTCCAGTATAACAAAGAAAGGTTGGAGTAAATTCCTGTCCAGAATGCATCAGGTTTGCTCTGATCCCTGTCAGAAGTCTTATAAAAATATGACAAATATCAAAGCTCTCTTGGAACCTGAACACATGAATATCTATGTTGAAGCAGGGACTTGATTTCAGTGTAAAGAAATATTTCCCCCTTCGCCAGGTTTCTATACCTATCATACATTTAAACCTGCTGAAAAATGGAATGGATATCAATAATCACTAGAAACCCAATTATGTCTAAAGAGATTCCCTATAACCTACAAACAGAATTTACTGAACTTCAAATTACAAGACAAATCATCAATACATAGCCTGCTATAGGTCACCTTCTATGGCCATAGAAGGCCATGAAAGTTTTCCAAATGTGCTTACTAAACTTCTCATAAACAAAAATGCATTTTGATGGGTTATTGCAACTGTCAATCAATTAACTGAAACCCCTATCCCTCAGCATTTGGGTATGCCCAAAGATTTGTAAACCTAATAAATACTAAATCCCTTGTACAAATAGTTTACCTTTCCAATCGAGGTCAAAATCTTCTTGACCCCATACTCACTGTTACTGCATCTACTTGATCTAAAGACCTATAGTATCCTTGTTCCTTGCCAAAATGGCCACAAATCAATAACATTTTCTTTGTGGAACTCTAAATTCATCATGATGGACAGCTGTGAGTTTAATGACATTAAAAAGACAGACCCATAGCCTATTAAAATATATGATGAGATCACAAAGTCAGGTGCAAGATTGTCATACCGATGTAGCCTCATCTGCTACTAAGGCTAATGAATTTTACTCCCATCTAACAAAACAGCATAAACCAAGGGGTCTCAAACTGAAACAAATATATAAGAGATTGTAAAAATGAACTGTTTGGGTGGAATGTTTTTATTAAGTTCTATAATAAAAGGTAATGTAATTAAGGAATATCATATATCAAAATCTATTACCATTAAAGATTCTGTCAAAAAGATCAATAAAATCTGGCTGTTACCATATGGAAGATCAAACTGAAACAAATTAAAATTAGCACTCAAAGCCAAGGATAACAATATATCCTTCTTTACATCAGATGATTAAGAAATAGCAATGCTTTGAATTCATTCTTAATGACATTACTCAATGCACTCATAACAGATATTGCTAATGTACTTGCAGATACATTTAATGCTAACTTCTTAACAGAAATAGTTAGTGAAGTTCCACAAATTTACATTTCTTTCTTACCCCCAGACTCACTAGGAAGCTTACCCTAGGTACACTCTTTAATCCTGAGAATACCATATACTAGGTCACCATCAACGTACCTATGTCAAACAAACCCTCTCTGAACACCCCCTAAAACTGATAAACTTAAGGTGCTCCCATCTCATATCTGGTAACTATATACCCATCAGCCTAATGGGTCTAATTTGGAAAGCCATGGAATATATTACATCTGATTTCAAGAGCTGCATTATTGCTTTAGGCCAGCAGCAATAGGTTTTTTCAAATAGAGATTATGAGTACAAAATTTAATAAACATCATGGAGCAAGTTAGTGAAGCTGTATATTTGTAAGTAAAGTTCAAATCCCAAATGTAGACCCTTTAACATACAGTGGATATAAAAACCATGTTTAGATGCCAGGTTTTTGTGATATAAACAATGAGACCACAATAAATAATTTCAAATTTTTTCCCACCTTTAATGTGACCTATAATCTACACAATTCAATTGAAAAACAAACAAATCTGTTAGTGGAAAAAATATAAAAAATAAAAAAAAATACAATAAGCTGGTTGCATAAGTGTGCACATCTTTAAACTAATACTTTATTGAAGAACCTTTTCATTCAATTACAGCATTCAGTCTTCTTGGGTAGAAGTCTATCACCATGGCACATCTTGGCTTGACAATATTTGCCCACTCTTCCTGGCAAAAGTGCTCCAAATCTGTCAGATTGTGAGGGCATCTCTTGTGCACAGCCCTCTTCAGGTCACTCCACAGATTTTCTATTTGATTTAGGTCTGGGTTCTGGCTGGACCATTCCAAAACTTTAATTTTCTTCTGGTGAAGCCATTCTTTTGTTGATTTGGATGTATGTTTGGGGTCATTGTCATGTTGAAAGGTGAAATTCCTCTTCATCTTTAGCTTTCTAGCAGACGCATGAAGGTTTTGGGCCAAAAGTGACTGCTATTTGGAAATGTTCATAAGTCCCTTCACCTTGACTAAACCCCAGTTCAGCTGAAGAAAAGCAACCCCAAAGCATGATACTACCACCACCATGCTTCACCATGGGGATGGTGTTCTTTTGGTAATGTGAAGTGTTGTTTTTATGCCAAACTTACCTTTTGGAATTGTGGCCAAAACGTTTAACCTTGGTTTCTTTAGATCATTACACATTTTCCCAAATGCTTTTGGGAGACTTTATGTATTGCTTTACAAATTTTAACTGGGCCTGGATGTTTTTCTCTGTAAGAAAAGGCTTCTGTCTTACAACCTTTCCCCATAGTCCAGACATATGGAGAATATGGGAGATTGTTGTTACATGTAGTACTTGCCAGAAATTCTTGCAGTTCCTTCAGTGTTGCTGTAGATCGCTTGGCAGCCTCCCTGACCAGTTTTCATCTTGTCTTTTCATCAGTTTTGGAGGGACGTTCAGTTCCTTGAAACGTCACTGTTGTCCCATATTTTTTCCACATTTTGATGACTGTCTTCACTGTGTTCCATGGCATATCCAATACTGTGGAAATTCTTTTGTACCCTTCTTCTGACTGATACCTTTCAGCAATGAGATCCCTTTAATGCTTTGTAAGCTCTCTGTGGACCATGGCTTTTGCTGTAGCAGATAACTTAAATTTTCACAACCTTAGATGCCCTTATAGCTACACTGTAGTCTTCCCAGTTTGCCCATGCTTGTTTTCATATAAGGTTTCCATATTTTATTCCACACTCAAGTTTGTGAATCATGTAACTAACAAACAATGTTTTGATAATTTCTGATTTTCTAGACATTTTAAATATTTTTATGCAACTTATAGTTCTATGACTGTCATTAACCAATAGGCTGATATGATTAGAAAAACTTAAAGGTTGGATCTATCCATATACCCTAATCCTTAAATGAATCTGCAGTTTTAATCTCTTTGTGCTGTATTAAATATTCATCTTTCAGCCTATGTCTCCCAAATTTCATAAATTAAGATTTGATGTTTTAATCAGCATATTATTCTCCAGTGCCCAAATGGTCAATTCAGTCAAGTGTTTTTGTAAACACGCCCTATCTGTAATACATGTAATCAGTCATCTTGTTACAAACTGAACAACACCTCAGTTAAAAAGGATAGATCTGAAAGATACAACCTAAACAGGTATGATTCTAGGACAGAATCCTGTGAGACACCTTGATTGTAACCTAGAATTTCCCCTATCCATTTGGTGTATAATACTTGTCATGTCCTATGTGTAAGCCATGCAGCCATCCATCTTATCAAGAGTAGATAACTAACTAGTTGTTCTAAATCAGTGATCAGTGTTTTGTGTATGACCCTATCAAATGTTGAACTTTAAATAAATTACATCACAATAAGTTTTTTACAACTGGTATTATATTGTATAGAACATGAAGTTATATGATGTTATAGTTCTATTTTCAACCTATGCATGCTGGGTATGATTTCAAGTCCCAACCTTTATGGTTCTGGTAAGAATTTATCAAAAATGACCTTTTCCATTAATTTTCTACAACATGAAAGTAAAGTTATGGTTTTGCATGACTCTGGGTTTGTCCTATTCCCCTCTCCCTTAAAGACAGGTTTAACATGTGCATGACTATCTGTGCCACGGGTATCCATGGATATTGAGGAATATCTCCATGTTTAAATGACCTAGCGAATAACAGATACAATGGCACTACAAGCACATGCTGAAGTGATCATTACTATTAATTCCATCTCCCTGCTGTGCTTTGTTTGGATCCAGTTTGCGCAGTTGTTTTTCAATATAATCTAATTTGATTTCAGTAGATGAGGTTACCTTGATGTTACTACGACAATTTCCTTTGTGGAACCAAAGTGTTTTGCATAAGATTTGGTAAATATATTTATAATCTGTTGTGTGTGAGAATAGATTTTAGAATCCACACATATTTTATCAATTTGTACATCTTTACTCCGATCACATCTTATGTACCTATAAAATAGTTTCCTGTTATGCTCAATACCTGCATATAAATTTTCTTCATTTTTTCTTGACCTTGTCTCACACCATTTTTAATTTGTCCATCTAGCTTGTTTATTACAATTTTCCAAGTTAAAGTTCAATCTATTTTCCATTTCTTATATTTTTTGTCTCACACCATAATCATGTATCTTGTTCTTATGGAAATATATCCTCCCGTTGTTGTGTGCCTAGGTGGTGATGTGAAACACTTTTTGATTTTTACATTCAATTTATCTTACAAAACTTGCAACATTCCTTCTGCAGTTTTCCAATGAACGCATCTCTGCAATTAGTTTTATATTGCTTCCATATAATCTGTAATCTTTGGTCTGGCAGAATTATCAAGCAACAATTTAATCGTTATAACCCCGTGATCACTGTACATCAATAGTGGTGAAATTTGACATGAAATAGCTATTTCCTTAGGAACAACAACAATGTTTAGTATGTTCTATTCCCTGGTAGGCTTTTTTTACATTTTGAAGCAATTGCTGCTCCTAAACAAATGTAAATAATTTCCTTTCTAACGTTGTTGAATCAATATTATTAATGTCTGTTTCTGGTAAATTTAAGTCCCCAACCACTATTATTCTTCCCTCCTGTGTTTTACCCTAGAAATGTATGAATTTCTCTAGGTCATCAGCACTTGACGTTGATAGTCTATACACTACAACATTATTTACATGTTCCAGGGATGTCTTTATTGTCACAGTTACACAATCTACAGTATTAGTATTATCACTGAACATGTAATAATCACAGGTCTCATAACAGTTTTTAATCTCTGTCATAACACTTCCATCTGATTTTTTGTTAGAATAGATATTACAGTAAAAACATCTATACCCTGTCAAAACTGCCATTAACCAAGTGTGACAGACAACATCAATCTTGTGAATGTAGGAAATTTTCAAAAATAATATTACTAATGCATCTAACATTAACAGCTATCAGATATAAATCAAATGTTGCTATCTGTGAACTGTTAAAATTTTGACCTTGCAAAAAATTGTATTTGTCAGATATTGCAACATATCTGCTGCAAAAAATGTTATCCCTTGTTTTGAAAATTGCACACCATCCTGTCTAAACACACGTGGTATGAGACAGACATCAGATTGACCAGCACCTACAATATTAAAGTAATAGTTGTTACCTCAGTAAGCAGGAATGTGGGCGATGATGGAGAACACTGGTCTATGGTAGTGTGTTTGCATGTTGCTCAGAAAGTTCCAGCAGTAGTGCAGTTTGACAGCAGCACCCTGCTGCTGTAGCATTCTAAGCTTTATCACTGACAGTATTTCAACAATTAAATCACTACCTGATGCTGTCTGTGAGCTTTAAGTAGACAAATGTAAATGTTCTTTTCACCCTTGTCAAGCACTTATTACTTCTTATATCCTAAACTAAGCATAAAACTAACAAAAAACATTTTTATAACTGCCCAAATTTGCAGAACATCTCTAAAGTTTCTATCATATTTTTGCTTTGCAGCTCTTTTTGGGGATCAGTCTGTCAATAATGACAGACATTCAAGTTTTATGCTTCTTGTTGTTTAGAAAACGCACCTTTTGATGCAAACCCATTGTTTTGTTTACTTTGCAATGTCTATGGGTTTTGCCAGACATTTTGCCTTGTCTTCTGTATTTTTTTCTTTCTGGTAAATCAACGAAGATTACAGTCAGTCAGTAATACACTGCATTAGTTTCACTTATTGTTGTGAAAATATAGATTAATGCAAAACCTGTTGTTCTGCTAATGTTTAAGGTGGGCCGCCAATTTGTAACACCATTGTGTTAGTGCCATCCTTACTAGATCAAAATCTGAATTCTTGACCACAACTCATGCAATGTCCAGTGTTCATCATTATATCCAAAATGTGAGTAGGGGCATTTTTCAGGGCTTTGTACTGGGACCATTTCTGTTGAACAACTACTTCTCAGATCTTCATATCACTAACCCAGGTTAACTACATTTGCAAATGCTGCAGGCTGTGTGTTCTCATTGCAGACTGTGCAACTATAGCAAGGGCTAAACAAATCAATGCTATTAGAACCAAGCTTAACCTAAACTCTCAGAAGAGACTGTATGGTTTCACCTAACATATTAAAGATAAAACACATTATCTCAGAAATGACCATCAAGCTGACATTTAAAATCTTCCAGTAACATCAACTGTTTAATATAATTTAGGAGTTTATTACAGCTATTTGTTTGCCTGCTCCAGAGGAATATGCCCCTCAGCCTTGTAAAGTATCTTGAAGAAGTCATGCTTGACGCACTGTTCCTTGCTTGGAGGTTATATTGTGTGAAAATCCTAGCTATGGTCCCTCATTTTTCTTCACATGACCCTCTTTGACCCAGATTACATTTCCTTACTATGACATATAATGAATAGAACCCAGCCACTGGGGATGCACAAGCCAGTGCATTTTTTTCTGCCGGTCCCAAGCCCAGATAAATGGGGAAGGCTGCGTCAGGAAGGGCATCCAGCATAAAACTTCACCAAATCATTCATTCAGACAGCAGTAAATATTACATACTGGATCCGTCGAGGCCCAGGTTAACAATGACCGCCACCAGTACTGTTAGCCAACAAGGTGCTGGCGGAAATTCGGCTACTGTTGGCCGAAGGAGGAGAAGAGGGGGAAGGTATGGCTGAAGGCTGGAAGAGAGGAGAAAGGCTAGGACTGTGGTAGTGAGGGACGCAACTTTGAATGCTGGCAGTATGACTGGTATAGGGAGAAAGCTAGCTGATATGATGGACAGAAGGAAGGTTGGTATATCGTGTGTGCAAGAGACCAGATGGAAGGGGAGTAAGGCTAGGTGTATCGGAGGTGGGTTCAAATTGTTTTATCATTGTGTGGATGGGAGGAGAAATGGCGTAGCAGTTATCCTGAAGGAACAGTATGCTGAGTGTTTTGGAGGTGAAAAGAGTGTCAGATAGAGTGATGTTTATGAAGCTGAAAACTGATGGTGTAATGGTGAATGTTGTTAGTGCATATGCTCCACAAGTTGGGTGTGTGATGGATGAGAAAGAAAAATTTTGGAGTGAGTTGGATGAAGTGATGATGATTGTATCGAAGGTTGAGAGAGTGGTGATTGCAGCAGATTTCAACGGGCATGTTGGTGAAGGGAACAGAGGGGATGAGGAAGTGATGGGTAGGTATGGTGTTAAGCAAAGGAAGGAAGGAACTGCTAGCACTACCCCGCTACCCCAAAACAAAACACGTGCAACACATATCTCACAAAGCCAGTGTGCCAAACAGTCACAGCCCTTAAGACTAAACAACACACCTGATACACTTGTAATAGGTGACTCTATCGTCAGGCACACTGACGTCCCGCTCACCAGGCTGAACAAGGAGAGGGTCACGGTGAGCAGCCTGTCGGGTGCTAGGATCTGCCACATAACACAAGCACTCAGGTCACTCCAAGGCAAGTACAAATATGACTCAGTCATTGTCCATGCTGGTGTGAATGACCTGAGACATACCTCCCTGGACTACATGAAAAGAGACATAAAGGAGCTCTCTGAGCATGTAGCCCAGGCCGGTATGACCCTGACCTTGAGTAGCATCTTACCCCCACCAAGAATGATGCCACAATATGAAGACAAGATGATCAATTTCAACAATTGGCTTAAGTACTGGTGTCATTCAAAGGAGATCCAATGCCTGTCAGCTTGGGATGATATGCTCGACAAGCCACGATGCTTCACTAGGGACGGCTTGCACCTGTCACCCCTAGGCTTTCAGATATTGGCAAAGGCTCTTGCTACCCCCATAGTGCCTTTTTTAGGCAAGGCTCAAAAGACAAACCCCCCTCCATAGGTATCACAAGGGATAAGAAACTAAGAGTAATGCTACTCAATGCCAGAAGTCTAAACCTCAAGATGCACGCACTCGAAACTCTCCTTAGCATGGAGAACATCGATATCTATGCAGTAACAGAAACCTGGTTCAGGGCTCCCGAGAGCACCCCAGCACTACCAGGTTATACCTCATACCATGCTTTTCGGCCCCAAAACTTGGACCGAACCACAAAAGGAGGGGGAGTATCGATATTCATCAATGATACCCACACCTCCAGGTTGGTGGCAAAGCACGAAACATCAGAGACTATCCATGTGCAACTAACAGTGGGTAAAACTGCCTTCCAGTTTATAGCCTGCTACAGACCACCCTCCCAAACCCAGGAACCCCATTCAGCCTTCCTGAGAACACTGGAAAATATGAAGGTCTCTCCAAACACCATTATATTGGGTGACTTCAACTACCCAAACATAGACTGGGAGCATTACTCTAGCTCCAAAACCCTAGCCAAAAGGTTCCTAGAATTTATAAACTCAAATGCTATGGAACAACTTGTTACCACTCCCACAAGAGGGGAAAACATACTGGACCTGATCATCACCAACATAGGGACTCTATGCTCCAGACCAGAAGTGTATCCCTCACTGGTAAGATCAGACCATAAACTAATCTCACTGGATATTCACATCCCGACCCCACCACCTGTCCAGAAAACCACAGTGAAAAACTTCTCTAAAGCAAATTTCACACTCCTCAAAACCGAGGTGGAATCCTTCAAAGCCCCCGGGCCTGTGGAAAATACGGCCCAGACCGCAGAATCCTTTATAAACGCATTCTATGAACACCTTCAGGAATGCATGGATCATGCAATCCCAAATAAAACCAAGACCCAATCCTTCAAAGGCAGACGTCCTGTCTGGTGGACCTCAGCCATAAACAAACTATACAATAGAAGGAGGAAGCTACTAAATGATAGAGCAAAATCCCAAAAAGGGAAGGCATCACTGATCAGTATTAGCAAAAAACTATGGGCACTCATAAAATTGTCTAAGGCCAGCTTAGAGAGAAAAATTGCACAGGACACTAAGGATAATCACAAGGCTTTCTTTAGTTATGTTAGGAACCTGGGTGGTAATTCCCAGATATGGTCAGAATTAGTCCAAAATGACAAAAAATACACTGAACCCACAGACATTGCCAACATCCTGGCTGACAGGTTCAGCGCAAACCCCCCCCCCCTCACCAAAAGGGCAAATATCTATCCCAGCAGAGTGCTGCCCCCCTGACATCTCAGATGCTCAGGTAAGAGCTGCCCTCTCCAAAGCAAAAAACACAGCATCAATGGGACCAGATGGTGTCCCGGGCTGCGTCCTACATGAACTCCAAGAAGAGGTAAACCCAAACATAAAACTACTGTTCAATCTCAGCCTTACTACAGGATATGTACCCAAAGAGTGTCGTACAGCAACAGTGGTCCCTCTCCATAAAGGTGGTGCCTCAATGGATCCTGGAAACTATCGCCCCATAAGCCTGACTAGCTTGGTCTGCAAAGCTATGGCAAGGATCATCATGGACCTCATAAATAAAGATATTGGGGACCTACAGACACTGGATCCTACCCAGTTCAGCTTTGTTAAGGGCAGATCTTGCCTCTTAAACCTGGTTGATTTCTTTGAAACAGTCACCAAGGTGATTGACAAGGGGAACGTGGTCCACACAGCCTACCTGGACCTCGCAAAAGCCTTCGATACAATACCCCACTCGGGCATTATAGATAAGCTCACCAGCTTAAATATAAACCCCTATGTCACTAGATGGATTGCAAACTGGCTCAAGGACAGAACCCACATGGTTAGAATTGCTGGAGCCATGTCAGACTCCAAACCAGTTACAAGTGGTGTCCCACAAGGCTCAGTCCTGGGACCTCTCTTGTTCGGTATATATTTCTCGGAGGTACAGGCCAACACAGAAGGACTGTGGCTGACCAAGTTCACAGATGACTGCAAACTGGGCACCATAATCGACTCTCCAGCTGACACAAGCATCCTCCAAAAGGACCTCATAGAAACAGACAACTGGTGCCAGAGCCATGGCCTCAAGCTAAATGCCAAAAAGTGTATAGCCATCCCCTCTGGCAAAAACAAAGTGCCCACAAATTACCACATAGCTGGTAATCCATTAAGTACAGAAGAAGTAATTAGGGACCTGGGGACCCAAGTTGATAGCAATCTCTCATTTGACAACCACGTGGCCAAAGTGGTTAGAAAAACATTTTATATAGTCCACCTAATCATGAAGGGATTCACATCTAGATCAGGGGAGGTCATCGTGCCTCTTTACTCATCCCTCATCATGCCCATAATTGAGTACAATGCCCCTTTTGGGATGTACCTTACCAGACACCTGCAGCAACTGGAAAGACCCCAAAAGTACCTCACCAAGAGGATCAAAGGGCTCAAACAGATGCCATATGCTGCCCAGTTAAAGAAACTCCAGCTCTAGTCAGTGGCATACCACCTGTTCAGAGGCGATCTGTGCCTGACATATAAAGCCATGTCCAACCTGGAATTAATGGACATGCTGCACCTCAGAAAATCCAAATCACATCGAGCTACGTGCTTGAGAGACTTGAACCTCAGCACTGAAATAAATAGGACATGCTGGAGGGACAGGTTCATAACCCAGAGGCTCCCTTCACTCTGGAATAAAATCCCAGTCCAGGTTAGGCAGAGTCCCTCATTGACTCTCTTCAAGAGGAATTTTGATGAGTGGATGGGAGATCGTAGGTTTACCCCGGGTATCACTTCTGTGTCACTGTTAGACAGAGGCACAGTATACTAACCTCGAAAAAGGGCATAGCAAAATAAATTTAAAATGGGTGGCGAAAGCCAAACACATTCTGGCTAGGCTTATAAATGCCCTAGGGCAGATAGCCTAGTATGAACCTATGAATGCAGAAAGTCAGATGGTAGTGGATTTTGCGAAAAGGATGGACATGGCTGTGGTGAATATGTACTTTAACAAGTGGGAGGAGCATAGGGTGACATACAAGAGTGGAGGAAGATGCACACAGGTGGATTATATCTTTTGTAAGAGGGCCAGTTTGAAGGAGATTGGCGGCTGTAAAGTGGTGACTGGGGAAAGTGTAGTTAGGCAGCATAGGATGGTGGTTTGTAGGATGACATTGGTGATCAAGAAGAGGAGGAGGAGTGTAAGGGCAGCACCAAGGATCAAATGGTGGAAATTGAAAAAGGGTAATTGTGAGATGGAGTTCAGGGAAGAGTTAAGACAAGCACTGGGTGGCAGTGAAAAGTTACCAAATAGCTGGGTAACTACAGCAGAGCTAGTAAGGGAGATGGCTAGAAAGGTGCTTGGTATGACATCTGGACAGAGGAAGGACGACAAGGAGACATGGTGGTGGAATGATGAGATACTGGAGAGTATACAGAGAAAGAGGTTGGTGAAGAAGTGGGATTGTCAGCGAGAAGAAGAAGAAAGTAGACAGGAGTATAAGGAGATGAGGCACATGGCAGAGAGGTGGTGAAGGCTAAGGATAAGGCATTTGAAGAGTTGTATGAAAGGTTGGACACTAAGGAGGGAGAAAAGGACCTGTACCGATTGGCTAGACAGAGGGACCGAGCTAGTAAAGATGTTCAGCAGGTAAAGGTGATAAAGGATAATGAGGGAAATGTACTCACAAGTGAGGAGAGTGTGTTGAGCAGATGAAAAGAATACTTTGAGGGGCTGATGAATGAAGAGAATGAGAGGGAGAGAAGGTTGGATGATGTTCAGATAGTGAATCATGAAGTGCAATGGATTAGCAAGGAGGAAGCAAGGATAGCTATGAAGAGAATGGCCCAGATTACATACCTGTGGAAGCATGGAGGTGTTTAAATGAAATGGCAGAGGAGTTTCTAACCAGATTGTTTAATGAAATCTTGGAAAGAGACAGGATGTCTGAGGAATGGAGAAAATGTGTTTTGGTGCTGATTTTTAAGAATAAGGGTGATGTGCAGAGCTGTAGTAACTACAGACGGATTACATTGATCAGTCACAGCATGATGTTATGGGAAAGAGTAGTGGAAGCTAGGATAAGAAGGGATGTGATGATTAGTGATCAGCAGTATGGTTTCATGCTGAGAAAGAGCACTACAGATGTGATGTTTGCTCTGAGAGTGTTGATGGAGAAGTACAGAGAAGGTCAGAAGGAGTTGCATTGTGATTTTGTAGACTCAGAGAGAGCATATGACAGGGTGCCTAGAGAGGAGTTTTGGTATTGTATGAGGAAGTCAGGAGTGTCAGAGAAGTATGTAAGAGTGGTACAGGATATGCACGAGGGTAGTGTGACAGTGGTGAGGTCTGCGGTGGGAGTGAAAAATGCGTTTAAGGTGGAGGTGGGATTACATCAAGGATCAGCTCTGAGCCCTTTCTTATTTGCAATGGTGATGGACAGGTTGACAGACGAGATCAGACAGGAGTCCCCGTGGACTATGATGTTTGCAGATGACATTGTGATCTGTAGTGAGAGTAGGGAACAGGTGAAGGAGACCCTAGAGAGGTGGAGATATGCTATAGAGAAAAGAGGAATGAAGGTCAGCAGGACTAAGACAGAATATGTGTGTGAATGAGAGGGAGGATAGAGGAATGGTGAGGATGCAGGGAGTAGAGGTGGTGAAGGTGAATGAGTTTAAATACTTGGGATCAATAGTTCAGAGTAATGGTGAGTGTGGAAAAGAGGTGAAGAAGAGAGTACTGGCAGGGTGGAATGGGTGGAGAAGAGTGTCAGGAGTGATTTGTGACAGACGAGTACCAGTAAGAATGAAAGGGAAGGTCTACAAGAGGGTAGTGCGACCATCTATGTTATATGGGTTGGAGACAGTGGCACTGACAAAAAGGCAGGAGTTACAGCTGGCTGTGGCAGAGTTAAAGATATTAAGATTTGCACTGGGTGTGACAAGGGTGGACAGGATTAGGAACAGGTATATTAGAGGGTCAGCCCAGGTTGGAAGATTTGGAGACAAAGCCAGAGAGGCAAGATTACATTGGTTTGGACATGTGCTGAGGAGGAATGCAGAGTATATTGGGAAAAAGTTTCTAAGGATGAAGCTACCAGGTAACAGGAAAAGTGGAAGGCCTAAGAAAAGGTTTATGGATGTGGAGAGAGGACATGCAGGTGGCTGGTGTGACAGAGCAAGATGCAGAGGACAGAAAGAAATGGAAACAGATGATCCGTTGTGGCGACTTCTAATGGGAACAGCTGAAAGAAGATGATGACATATAATGAATAGAATATATCTTCAAAATTGCTAGTCTTCTGAAGGATAATAGGGTGAGTGGACAGGAGAAAAATATGTCTAGTAGTAAAGTACTGTCCTGCATTTCCTCCAAGTCTAGGTTTTACAAGAACTGCATCTTCTACACATGCAGATCTTGAAGGTCACCCATTGATTTTGCATCTTGGTTTTGTTTGCCTGATTCAAGTGCAGAGATGGAGAGGAATCCATCAGGCAATTGGGATTAAATACTTCTTGCTTCTCTGAAAATACTTCTTTAAAGGGATAATTCCAGACATATGGAAGTGCTCATATAAGGAAGTATGGGTTCCAGGCATATGGAAATGCTCATGTAAGGAATTATGAGTTGTAGACCTATGGAAGTGCTCATATAGGATGTATGGGTTCTAGACCTATGACAGTGCTCATATAAGGAAGTATGGATTCCAGACATATGGAAGTGCTCATGTAAGTAATTATGGGTTCTAGACCCATGCAAGTGTTCATATAAGGAGTTATGGGTTCTAGACCTATGGACAAGTTCATATAAGGAAGTTTGGGTTCCAGACCTATGGACCTGTTCATATAAGCAAGTATGTGTGGGTAGAGTTTTAGAGTGATAGAAGAAATGAGGATGAAAATCACTAAATATATCTGTCAACTGACTGAAAAAATATCTGGCTAGGTTTTGAACTGGGTAGAAAAATTATAGAGTTTAGAAGGGTGATTTGATTATTTATGTGATATTGTCCCTGAGTGTCTTACAAGTGTAATTTGACTGCTATTTTGAAGATAATGAGGACAGTCATGACCTAAAGTTGATTTAATAACTTGTTTCACTAACTTGTGTGGTAGACACAACAACCAACATATGGGTCCTTGTATACAGAATGGAACATGCACAACAGCCAACATATGGGTCCTTATCTACAGAATGGAACATGCAGGGTTTCCTTCATGTCCTAAAGTATGGCTTCTTCTAAATTCTATGGTGAATGTCCCTGACTTCCAGAAATAGCTTACAACTCAAAGAGAAGAACGGTTGGACTTTACATACTATTACTTTTGCCTGATGGGAAAAAGAGACATTAAGTCTATCAATGTTATATACAACTACATTTAACATTTTCTATCCCTTTACACAACCAGCCTTTCTCCATCTCTCCGATGGTGCCTTGATTAAATCATTTCTACCTCAAAATATTTCAAACTAAGTAAAACCCTGCCAGTTCCTCTTAAGTATGACTCCCCCATTTAAACTTTTCCAAAAAGTTGCTCCCAGCTGATACTCCCCATCTCACCAGCTTATTACACTCAGTGAGAGTTAAATTTGTTTTCTACAAACAAGCTATATTGCAAAGTTAAAAGTTATGTGTTGAAATAATCATGTCTAATTAAAGGGGTTATTCAGGCCACTTGATTTCAAAGACAATAATTTTCATATTGATTAATTTAATAGGAAATGTGCTGGCAGCTAAAAATTATTTTTAATGAATTTGCATGCATTATCATGTAGTACAGTAGAGGAATGACTATTATTCACTCACCATCTATCTCATAATGTCTAGACTGCATAATGTCTCCTGTAAAATATTAACTGCAATATAATACAGATAAAGTACACAATCTTAAGACTTTTTATAGAATGAAAATGCCTTTATAGTACACTAACAAGACAGGTGTTAGCTCCAGTCTTCAGATGACTTGCAGCATATTTCCCATTCCACAACAAGAAAACATGCTGGAACTGTAAGTACCACCCCAGCTATAACAGATGGGAGAACAACTTACCACCAGATGTTAGCAATGCCAGTTCTGCACACTGCATAGAATATCAAATGATTTGTTAGATGGTACACATTAAAACAACACCTTTATTATAACAGACCAATCATCAATCACTACAAGCTTACATTACCTCACGTTCATCAATGCTGATGGAAAATGGGTAACACTTATGATCGATTTTGTCAGTAAGTCCCCAGAAATTAAACCAGAACAATAACCTTCCCGCAGGAAAGAGAGAGAGACTGAGAGTTGAACGGCCTCTGTCTTTCTTTTATATTTCCATTTTGTGGCTTAATCAGAGGCAGATGAATTACTGATTATTTCTCTTCACATCACACAGCTGTGAGTGAGCTGGCAAAAATGTCATCATGTAGGTACTGGTGACATTTTCACAAACAATTTATTCTTTGATCACTAGGACATTTCTGTCGCATCCAGCGTCTCTCTCCTGACTTCATGTATATGCAGTAGAGGACTTTCTTAACTTTAAAGAGAGAGAGAGAGATGCTAAGACTAACTGGTGGGGAACATTTTAAAACAAACAAAAAAAACAGAGTTTGGAGTAGAAAAGGGAAGAAGAGATTTGTTATGGATGTTGGCATAATGGTTAAGGTGTTTACCTCAAAGAATGTGATTCTTATTGCTGAAGAAAATTGACAAAACAAAAATTCAGCTTCACCTAATCTTCCATTCATGTCTGAACCATTACTCCCCAGCTCAATGAGTTTTACAGCATGACTGAACTTAGATTCTAATACTACGCATATGAAAACCACAGTAAATTCTAGATTACCACTTCTAAGACCTACATAATCAGAATCCAAAATACATATCTTGAATCACTGAATTCCACTCTGACCACCTCAGCAGAGCAGCTGTTATGCATCTGTTCAGCCCCTGATCTAGTTGGTATGAGGTCACTCACTATCAGCTCCACTGATTGCCAGAAGGATTTACATTTTCTTTAGATATTATCTTATTTTTTACCTCCATTTATTCTATAACCGGCCACTTTTTGTGCTCAGACTTAACTGGCAAGCTTCAGCGCAGTCATAATTTTATTACAATAAAAATACTCACTCTATAGTTGTCCGTGATGCAGTTACTTGACTGGAACTGCCTGTAAATTTATGTTTCTTATCCAGTGAAAGACAAGGTAACACAGGAAATGATGGGAAGGTAAAGGAAATGTGTAGGTTAATTGCCCCCCCACCTTAGATTATTATATGTTTCTAGTCTGACAGTGACAGGGAATATAAACTTAGCATGTTTTTATCAGAGGCTACAGAAAATATTTAAAGAGAATAGTGAACTGTAAATATACATTTTTAATTAAAAAGTACATAATTAATGAACTGTTATGAAGACAAGGTGCTATTTATTAGTAAATACTGTTCATTTAAATAGAATGTAAAAAATGTTGGGTATTTTTAAAGTCAAAAAAGCTTTGTTCTTCTACGAATTATAGACCTACAAATTTAAATTTTATTCTAGAATACAGATAAACTAGACATAACTATGTAAAAGCACAAGAGCACAAAACAATAAAAGAGGAGCAGACTTTATTGCAATTTAAAAATATGTAATGCAAATCCTAAGATTGCGTAAAAAAGATTAAAAAGAACAGTGAGTACTGAAACTATATTTTCTTTTTTTAAATGTATCTCTTGGAAGGGAGCAGGCCCTTCTGCATCACCCACACCCTACAATTTATATATACTAACTCTGAGATTTCTGCATGGGGATAACTATTTTAGCTCATACTTTCCTACACATGCTGCTTTTTCAAGTTTCAGAGTTCAAACTGTGACTATTTTCATAATATCTGAAACCAGCATTTATTTGAAATGAGTAAGGACACGGTACAGAAGTAAATCAGAGTCTCTCTGCAAACCCATAGTGGAAAAATTGCCAGTTGTACTTATTTATATTTGATATTTATATTTGATTAATGAGTAATGATATTAATCACACATGACAGTTTCAGACTTCACCTCACTATCACTGTGATAGCCATCCAGAAGGGCAACACCATCTCCATAGTAATGAAATGCTTCACATAATCACCCAGTTAACTTGCTGCAAGCTGTACTATTCTCCAGTCTCCTTCCTTTCTTTGATTGGGTTTGAGCCTGTCACACATAAACACATGAATCCTGTTATTTCCATTGTGAGAGACATCAGTGAATAGAAGTCACTTGCCTTTGCTTTTAGCCTCTACTCTCGATCCATATTGCCAAACATTTATTTTTATTATGACTTTCTGAACCTCTTGTATGAGCATTATATGACTGCTTTGGAAATGCCTCCAGAACTGGATGACAAATGCTTACCTCTGGAGTTAGCATTATACTATAAAGTGTGAGTTTGTCTTCCTAATTTCTGCAGTCTACTACTTTAGTGATGGTGAGAGGGCATTTTGTTAGCCTTAACATTTTTTCTACGCTTTCCTGAAAAATGTAGAAATAAACTGATTACCGAGTCAAGTTCTGCTTTTACCTCCCAATTATCACCATGATTCCAGTTTATCACATTTGTACTTATTAAATGACTTGTTCTAACTTTACAATCTATACTTTTATTCTCCTTTTCCCTTTGTACAATGTTCTCTTCTTCTTCAGCAAGTCCTCTTCAATTGTTCCCTTACTTTCATAATATTGACAGAAAACATAATATCCACAAACCTTTTATTATACACATCTCCTACTTAATCATTCTCCTACTACTATATTTAATTCACAAGTTCACCCTACCACACCACGGTATATTCTGCACTTCTCTAACTGACTATACTCCATAAAAATATTCATCTTTCTCCATCTCCATAATAATGAACTACTCTGTCTATTTCTACCAAGCCATTTCTACTCTCGTTTATTTTTCCCCTCATCTTCCTTTCTTCTCCTTTAACATCTTTTTCTTTTCATTAAACTACAATCTCTCCTTAACTACTCCATAGTCTTGTCTATCTACCATGTTATCCTTTTGCATTTTCACGTCTCTACCGTTCATCTTATGTCACCATGCTGCCTACCATGGTACTCTCACACTTCATTCACACTCACACATAATTTGTAGAAGAACAGCTACCCAACCTATACACAGGTTAATCCCTCCAACACACCTATTTCATTATAGTTAATGTCCAACCTATTTACTTTTTCAAATACAAAACATCTAAACATTCAATTCACATTGACATTACCTGGAATAATTCATATACTTTATAAAAAAATTAATTAATCCTAATCCTCAATTCTCTAAAATCACTCATTGTGGTGATGTCCATCCCAATCCCAGCCCACCAGCCTCACCCCTTCCAACATCCTCCGTTCTTAACTCCTGTACAACACCCACAAAATGTTTCCTTATTTCCATTAACATTTGTAGTATTCTAAACTAAGTTATAGAATTACAAGAATGGTTTCCTAAATACATACCAGATATTACTGTCATTACCAAAACATGACTGAAACGCAATATAAAAGATTCTGAAATGTTATCCCCTGGCTGCAATATAATTCTATGTGACAGACTACACAGATGAGGGGGAGGCATTGCAATTGTACATAATAACTAAATTTCACACCCCTCAAAACTAGCACACCAACAGAAAATACAGAACTTATTATCTCTGTCTCTTCAATGTTAATAAACATAATAAGTTTTGTATATTTGCCCTCTAGATACCACCAGGTTTTAATTAATACTAGATTATTATAAGAAATTTGATGCTGCATAATTACAAATATTACTACTGAAACCATTATCTTAGGCAACATTAACCGACTGGTTATCTGTGACGTCTAAGAACAGAACTACTACTCTTAACTTGTATGCATTCAAACAGCAGATCTCCTTCTCCAATCAACTCAACAAAGCAAATCATAAAAATTCTATCCTTGAATGGATACTTGTCTCTGACCCCAGCAAGTATGCTGTCTCAGGTGTACTACCCAATTTCCTTAGTGACCATCAGCGTTTTCCTTAGTAACCATCACCCTATTTTCACCAATAGAGGTCACCCACTGGCTAGAAATAGCAATACAGAATTACCCAAAATCTTTTTAACTTTCATCCTGATACACTCAATAATCTTCTCTCCACTCCTTCAAACAAACAGCATGGTACTGTTCCTCCAATTCCAATTGTAGCCAGAGAGCCCAAGCTTTTCAAGAGGGTTATTCATATTCTTTCTTCCTTCCAGAAGTCTTCCAGAATGTTTACTCTAGTGAGTGAAACAAGTTCTCTAAGTGGGCCTCTTCCATGGGTCTGGCTTCTTTTTCCTCAGCTTTGGATGACATTCTTGATTTCCTGTATGAACTTTTTTACTCTGCCCTCAGTTAATCTACTATTAAGTTTCAATTGGTCACCATCTCCAACTTTCATATTGTCATGGCTAATACCCCGGTGGTGGCCATTAATCTTTCCAAGGACTTTTGGGAGATAGGGTTTTGCTATGACCCACTATTTGTGATCCAATTCCACCTTGGAATTTCAATTTGTGCTTACATATCCTCACCTGACTTTCTTTTGAACCAGTGGCCACAGTTTCTCATGTCTTGGAAAACTCTTATATTTGTTTTTCCACATGGATAGGGTCACCTTAAGAACCAACCCTTCTTTTCTACCAAAGGTAGCCTCTTTGTTTAATCTGTATGAGCCTATATATTTACCTGTTTTCTTTATGAATTTCAGTAACAAGGGAAGAGTAGTTCCTCTATTGTTTAGATGTTCACCATCAACTGAGATTCTATTTGAACAGAAGCAAATACTTCAGAAAATCTAATTAGCTTTTCATTTTCTTTTTCAAGACATGAGTTGGCAAGCCTGTTTCCAAAGTGACTCTAATTAGATGACTCTCTGATTGTATCTTCTTTACATACTCCCTGAAAGGTATTTCTTTGTCTGTAAGCAAAGGGCTCATTCCACCAAAGCAGTAGCTACCTCAGCTGCCTTTTTCCCTCAGGCATCATCGATAATATCTGTGCTGCATCTACCTAATCTAAGACTCAGATCTTTGTTTCCCATTACAAACTGGACACTCAATCTAGGAATAAATTCTTCTTTAAATCCACCATTTTGTGGAATGTTCTCTTCTAGGGCCAACTTTGGGTTGTTATTGTCTGTGGACTCGGTACCACAGGATGAGATGGATGGAAAAGACAGCATTGCATACAAAAGGTGTGCACTTACCATAACAAGAGGTCCATGTTAGCTTCTCCCACCCTTTTCAACCATCTCTCTCTCTTTCCATGCTCCCTCCAAATTGTCAATGCTGTTTGCAACTCCTGGATGACAGTGCATGCCACCCACAAAGCTCTATGTCAGACGGCCATCTTGATGCCCTTTTTCTCACACCCAGGTAAATTGATTTTGTCTTTGGAAGAAGGTTGGGGCAAACCTGATCTGAGTCTGTTATAGCAGAGAGTTACGGGTAGAGGAGATGGAGCTCCAGGAATGAAGACTCTAAGGTGCCCACATTGGATCAGAGTTGAATCTGATATCCCAAAGACTGAGAAAGATAAAGAAATGACAACATAGATCCATCATTATGTAAGTACATAACTTTTGTTTTCTTGTGCCAAACTATGAAGTTTGACTTATGATATGTTTTGTGGTATAAATGTGCAGTAAATCACATAAAATGCATTTAAGCAGTCTGATTAATTATTACGACTTAACAATTTTTTTTAGATTGCACTAAATGTCAGATCATGATGGGCAAACAATTCAAAACACAGTTTTGTCTCTCTGTGGTAAAGGATGACCCATCTTCAAAAAATGCATCATGTCATCTAGCAAAGAATACATTTTGACACTCAGCATTAATGAATTCATTCTGAAAGCAATCAAATGGAACAGTTTTAAAAATACATCTTGTGGAATTAGTTCCTATTAATTACTCAGGTGCATTAAATTACGATGAAACATTAAATATAAAAGTATTGTTTTTCATTCAGAAACTGCTGCATTTGCTTACTTCAAGATAGGCAGTCATGTTAAACAGTGTTAAATAGTGCTACATAAACAAACAACAACAACAAAAACTTCCAAACAAAATTAATACATTGTAATTGTTAGTTTAGAATCTGCTTATCACACACTGTCATTTTGAAAGGTCACTCTCCAAGCCCTTCATAGCAACCGTATCAGGCAATAGCTTACAACAGTTATATGAGGAAGGACCATGATTTGACAAGTATCCCAAATGTATATCAAAAACTTCAACATTTGCCTTACCAATATGGCTGTTCTAGTGTGCATATTTTGTGTAAAGACACTGAGACTGGCACATGTTTACTAGCTTCAGAAATGAGAATAAACAAAGTTTTGATAATTTATTAATAACACTTGTTTGCTTAAGGTTATGTAACAAAGCACATACTTACCTTCTAATTATAACAGTAAAATAACGTCTGTAAAAAAAACACAGGAAAAAACAAAACAAACGGACTAGCCGCAAACTGAAAATTAAAAATTGAACACAGCTCAGTAGGTGAAGGATACTATAGAGGCTTATACAGATTAGCGCTTTCTTTCACTTTATTTAAAAACGTGAACTTCTTCAGAAACAAAGACATGTGCCCTCCCCAGCACATGTCTTATAAACTTTTTAAACAGGATGTGATGTCATGAAGTTCTCAATAATTTTTATATATATACAAAAATAAAAATCATATAATATAATGTATAAATGTATACAAAAAGCATCTTATTTTTAGATAAATTATTATATTCATCATTCCCGATGGGTTGAACCAATGTATCAGACAATATCTTATATAAACTTCAAACCATTTGCCTAAAATCTAAACATCATACATATGCGGTATAGAAAAAATGCCATTCATGGGGGATGTTAACAACAAATTAGAACAAAAGGAGGCACTTTGGCACTATTGTTAGGGGCAGATCAATATCCAGGCCTCAATGAGGTAATTAATATTAAATGCTTTTTGACATACAAATAAAATTGTTTGATATGTATAGATGTACATTAATATAGAAATCAATTTAAGGGACATTGTCATTTTTGTACATTTATTTGGAATAATTTTTTCACAATCAGGTATATGCATTTAATGACAGTTTACTTACAGATAAACGTTCACAATTTCATAATAGAGAATATTTTAGTATTGTAATGTTATTTAATTTACACTGAGTATTTATAACCTAAGATTATATGTAGGTTAAGATAGTATGATGTTTAGATTTTTTGTTTTTTCCTTGGTTACACAGTGCTTAGTAAAAGAATGGCTACTGAGGCGTCCTCCTCGGACATTTTATTGGATTTAACCATACACTCCACACCGGGAGCAGATCGAGCTGAAGAGCGGGTCGGCACTTCGGATGTGGATTCTGCACTAGTACACACTATCATGAAGATAGTGTACGACTGCCTACAAAAGAACAACAAGCGAGACGCCAATGAAGGGGTTAAGACAAGTGACCCATGTAGGAGCGTCTTGTGTCACAAAAAGGCACCAGTTGAAAACGTAGCGGCGCACACAAACCAAACAGGGTATGATGGAGACACAAGTAATTCACTGAGTAATAACGTATGGGGCTACATTTGCAAAGAAATGCAGAATCCGTTTAAGGATATAAACGGCGATACGACGAACCGGACCTCTAGTGAGTATCATGATACTGCTACTGATTTAAAAACTTGCAAAAAACTAATTTTTGATTTGGAAAAGTTGGTTTTCAAGTACATTACACTCGAACTAGAGATTCAGTACTTAACAGAGTGCATCCAACGTGGCATTGTGCCGCAGGGTTTGTGGACCGCCAAGTTTCCAAATTGTGTGGAACCTGGTGACGTGTTGTCAAGAATGATCATTAAGGTTTATAACGACGCAGGTTTGGCCATGATGGACATATTGGTAAAACATTATGAGACTGACATTAACAAAGTTAAAACGGGAATCAAGGAGTTGGATGATTCCATCAAAAACAATATTTGTTTTCAGGAACTGTTCACATTATATAATAGTATTGAGACTAAGGCTAACAAACATAGGTCTATCATAGTCCAAAGAAAACAACACAAACTGATGAGGGACATCAAGACCTATAGGTTAAATGAAGCATATATATCTATTGTAGATGCACCTAAAGTAAGTCGGGTCCCTTTAAATAGTGTTTCTGATGTGTTGGAGAATCCAAACAGACCACCACAAGGAACCGGAAAAGATGTAGGTGTATTAACTATTGACAATGTTTATAATTCGATGTCTAAAAATTCCAAAGAAAGTACACCAGCGTCAACGGTTACATCCAAAGACACCAATGGGGATATTAATTCGGGGACTGCAACCACGAGTTATGCTGAGGTAGCAAGTCAGCAACCTGGTCAATCTAAGGTCCCTTTTCAACAACAAAGGGTACAAGGAAAGAGGACTCCAAGGTGGTACAACACCACACAACAGAAAGGGAAAATGAAGGGCAAAAACAAAAGAAGATGGTAACACCCTTCATTAGTGAGACTGATTACACAGTTAATGTGATAAATTTAAGTGATTTACTGTTGACAGCAGATGCATATAGTGTACTTAACAAAGGTTTCACTTTCATTACTTCTAATAGGGTTGAAACAAGTAGATTATTGGTAGATTTTAGATTGTATTTACGAAAATTAAATTTAAAATACATTCTTAAAGATATCACTGATCACAATACTTCTACTAACAAATTACCAACGAAGCCTAGTACATTTAACCCCCCCCTTATCAACACACTGCAAGTTTTCCTAAATTCATGTGAAAAAGAATTTAGGAATATTACAACAAGCAGTGAATATAATAATCTAACCGACACAGAGAGTAAAGTGTTGAAGGAGTTATCAAAAAACCCCGAAGTTAGAATAATGAAAGCAGACAAAGGGGGTAAAATTATTGTCATGAACATAACAGACTACAACAAAAGAATACTGGATATGTTAAAAGACACTACAAATTACTGCAAAGTCACAGCAGAATTTGTAAAAATCAGTTTCAGAAGAATAGATGTTCTTTTGTTTGATATGTTTTGCCAGGGAGAAATAGAAAAGGTGGATTACGACTTTCTTTTGGTGGAGCATCCCACCATGGCAAACTTTTTTGGTATACCAAAAATTCAGTATGGTCTTGAGGATTTATCTTTTAGGCCTATTGTATCAGCCAAAAATTCAAAAACGGAAAATATTTTCATTTGGCTTGATAGTTTATTGAACCCTGTGGCACAAAAGGCTGAACACTATCTCAGAGACTCCTGGCAGCTTTTGGAAATCTTGGGAAGGATTAAAACATTAGAAAAAGAAGTGAATTTTGCTACATTAGACGTCAGAAGTCTTTACACCTCTATAGATCAGGTAGAAGGCATAGAGTACATGAGAGAATATCTTGCAAATAATACAGACATGAGTGGTCAAAGGATAAATACAATGTGTACCCTTATGGAAACAGTACTTGAAAATAATTTTTTCAAATTTAATAATGCACTTTACAAACAGATATCTGAAGTAGCGATGGGGGCCAGAGTGGCCCCGGCATTTGCAAATATAGTGATGTCCGGATGGGAACAGAAATTCCTGAAACTTCATCCCAGTTTCGGAAAGGTTTTGATGTACTATAGGTACATTGATGATTTGTTCTTCTTGTGGAAAGGTGAACAATGGGAATTTAGGGATATGTTAAGTGATTTAAATACAACTACAACCTTCTTATTTTTCAAAATAGGAGAATTTGGAAGAGATATACATTTTCTAGATTTGGACCTTAGTATAAGTGATACAAATGGTAACATTACAAGCAAGATCTATAGGAAATCTTGCTTTACCAACCAATACCTTCGCAAGGACAGCCTACACCCTCAACACATGAAAAAGAGCGTAGTGAAGGGACAAATGATCAGGCTTAGTAGGTTAACTACAGAGGATTCAGTATTTCAAGAAGAGTTATTACATCTGAGACAAATGTTCACGGTGAGGGGTTATAACTTAAATTGGATCAAAAAGCTAGAAAAGGAAGTAAACAAACTAAGGGAAGGTGTAGCAAAACCTATTTTACTAGCCACAGATATATTTGTGGAAGTACCGAGAATAATCCAGCAAGAAAATAGGAATACAAGTAGAATTGAAGGAAATCAAAACATGTTTTATATAGCATTCCCACTTCCCATAGTAAATGAACTAAAAGAAATCAGAAACATAATAGAAAGAAACTGGAGGATAATTTTAGGTAACAAAGAACTAGTCAATTGTGTAGGAATGAGACTACAATTTACTTATAAAACAGTTAACAACATTAAGAAAGTTTTAGAAAAAACTGATTCATCTTCAGTGGTAAAGACTAGAGATCTAATCAAAAAGGGCACCTTCGCTTGCACTAATTGTAGACAATGCAGATTTTTAAGTAATAGTTCTTTTGTCACTATGAAACATTTAAAAAGAACTTTTTGGGCAAGGAAATATTTTAACTGCCACAGTGAATGTGTGGTTTATTTGGCTTCCTGTGTCTCCTGTGAATGTTATTATGTGGGTAAAACTGTTAGATTTTTGAAGCGGAGAATTTACGAACACACTCTGGCCATAAAGAACAAAGACAAAAATAATGCTCTTGCAAGGCACTCTTTGATTTGTAGTGAATTCAAAAAGTTCGAATTTTTTGTTTTAGACCACATAGAAAAAATGCCATTCATGGGGGATGTTAACAACAAATTAGAACAAAAGGAGGCACTTTGGCAACTATTGTTAGGGGCAGATCAATATCCGGGCCTCAATGAGGTAATTAATATTAAATGCTTTTTGACATACAAATAAAATTGTTTGATATGTATAGATGTACATTAATATAGAAATCAATTTAAGGGACATTGTCATTTTTGTACATTTATTTGGAATAATTTTTTCACAATCAGGTATATGCATTTAATGACAGTTTACTTACAGATAAACGTTCACAATTTCATAATAGAGAATATTTTAGTATTGTAATGTCATTTAATTTACACTGAGTATTTATAACCTAAGATTATATGTAGGTTAAGATAGTATGATGTTTAGATTTTAGGCAAATGGTTTGAAGTTTATATAAGATATTGTCTGATACATTGGTTCAACCCATCGGGAATGATGAATATAATAATTTATCTAAAAATAAGATGCTTTTTGTATACATTTATACATTATATTATATGATTTTTATTTTTGTATATATATAAAAATTATTGAGAACTTCATGACATCACATCCTGTTTAAAAAGTTTATAAGACATGTGCTGGGGAGGGCACATGTCTTTGTTTCTGAAGAAGTTCACGTTTTTAAATAAAGTGAAAGAAAGTGCTAATCTGTATAAGCCTCTATAGTATCCTTCACCTACTGAGCTGTGTTCAATTGTAAAAAAAACACAGATGCATACATACCCCTGTTCCATCTCCAATCCATGCCAGTGTTATTGATGTCCCATCATCTGTTGTAAATGCAAACTGAAAGTAAAAAATAATTGCTTTTAATAGCTATATCAAAAACATGAAATTGAATTTATCTAATTTTAACAACTGACTACTCTTATTTAAATCTAAAGTGACACCAGTAGCAAAGGTTCTATTGTGACATGCTTCATTACTTTTTCAATTACTCATCTCCAGTACTGAACAGAGCTAATACTGAATGATACCACAAACTTGGATCCAGAGGACATTGCCAGTCTTTTAGCAGATAAAATTAGCTCCAACTTCACTGCCCTATCTGCTCCAATATTCTCAAATCAAATGCTCAGATCTATCCACTTATTTGGAAATCTCTGAAGAATAAGGTCTAAAGGTACTATGTAAGACAAAGAACACTACATATATAGAGCCAGATAACATACCAGGCTACCTACTAGCTAGCCTTAATCATTACTTGTCACACCTCCCTCCCCCACAGAGGCTATTCAACACAGGACATGTATCAGAGGATAGCAATAACCATTGTTTGTACAAAAGTTAGCTACAACAGACCTAGGTAATTACAGACCCATAATCCTCATCAGCCTTATATGTAAGGTTATGGAAAGGTTCATTATGGATGTAATGAATTGGGATACAGGAGACCTACTGACTCTCCACCTAATCAATTTTGGATTCATTAAGGACAGGTCTTGTCTAGTTAACCTGGTTGACTTCTTTAAAAAACTTACTATGGCAATGGACTAAGGTATATCACTGCACACTACCTATCTAGACTGTGAAAGGAGTTTGACAGCACCCCACACTTAGCATAACTAGACAGCAAACTCTCACAAATAGAACACAGAAAGTAAGGGTGGGTAACTCTACCTCCTGCAAAAGACCTGTCACTTGTGGAGTACCACAGGTTTGCATCCTTGGGCCACTCCTCTTTGGCATTTATTTCTCAGAGGTCAAAACTAATGTTAGGAGATTGTAGATGGCCAAGTCTGCAAACTTGGTGTCATCATAAACTCCCCAGAGGATACCATGATCTAAAACGATGGTCTGTTCCAAATGAATTGTTGGTGCTAAAACTATGGATTTAAACAAAATGCCAAGAAATGTATAATCATATCCTTTGGAAAGCACAACCCCGTTTGTAGCATCCACACTGACAACACTCCTACTCCCTTTGAAAACTGACCCCATAGTTAGAGACTGGGAAACCTATGTCGACAACAAACTGTCTATTGATCACCACATATCCATGATTGCAAGGAAGCCCTTTTTAATCCCATAGTTTATATCAAAGGGTAAGGTATCCATATATAGGCATGTAATTGTTCCTCCCATACATAGGGATGTAATTGTTCCTCCCATATATAGGGATGTAATTGTTCCTCCCATATATAGGGATGTAATTGTTCCTCCCATATATAGGGGTGTAATTGTTCCTCCCATATATAGGGATGTAATTGTTCCTCCCATATATAGGGATGTAACTGTTTCTCCCATATATAGGGATGTAATTGTTCCTCCCATATATAGGGATGTAATTGTTCCTCCCATTTGTTCCTCCCATATATAGGGATGTAATTGTTCCTCCCATATATAGGGGTGTAATTGTTCCTCCCATATATAGGGGTGTAATTGTTCCTCCCATATATGGGGATGTAATTGTTCCTCCCATATATAGGGATGTAATTGTTCCTCCCATATATAGGGATATAATTGTTCCTACCACATATAGGGATGTAACTGTTCCTCCCATATATAGGGGTGTAATTGCTCCTCCCATATATAGGGATGAAATTGTTCCTCCCATATATAGGGATGTAATTGTTCCTCCCATATATAGGGATGTAATTATTCCTCCCATATATAGTGATGTAATTGTTCCTCCCATATATAGGGGTGTAATTGTTCCTGCCATATATAGGGATGTAATTGTTCCTCCCATATATAGGGGTATAATTGTTCCTCCCATATATAAGGATGTATTTGTTCCTCCCATATATAGGGGTGTAATTGTTCCTCCCATATATAGGGATGTAATTGTTCCTCCCATATATAGGGATGTAACTGTTCCTCCCATATATAAGGGTGTAACTGTTCCTCCCATATATAGGGATGTAATTGTTCCTCCCATATATGGGGATGTAATTGTTCCTCCCATATATAGGGGTGTAACTGTTCCTCCCATATATAGGGGTGTAACTGTTCCTCCCATATATAGGGATGTAATTGTTCCTCCCATATATAGGTATGTAACTGTTCCTCCCATATATAGGGGTGTAATTGTTCCTCAATACTTGGAACTCATCAGACTGATCATCGACTACAATGCCCCTTTTGGCATGTTTCTGTCCAAACACTTGTCACAGCTGGAATGTACATTTCTGTAAGTTGCACTTATCCGTAACAGTAGATGTTTGAATTCTTCACTGCTGCAGTAGCCCTTAGGCTATATGGGTTGTTTTCCGCCAAGGAAACAACAACTGGACATCTTCAAAAAGTTCTGGTTTCACCTTACTTCTTCACTCTAACTGTTGATTGGATAATCTTAAGAAGAGAAGTTAAACTGAACTTTCTTCAGAACTTTCTTGCCCGTACAAAGTCAGAATAGCCCAGAAATCATAACCCAACCAAATGAACAAAAATCATAATGATATATAAAGTAGAAGTACATGTAACCCTACTTTATAACCCAGCTATAACTATATACATAAGTAGGGGCGTGGAGGGTGAGCACAGATATTGCAGCAGTGAAGAAAATTTACATTCATGGATAAGTGCAACTTACACACAACTGTATGTTCTTCATATCTACTGCTGGAGTAGCCCTTAGGCTATATGGGTTGAATACCAAAGCCTATCCAAACTAGGGAAAGAAAAGTTCAATCTTGAACTAGAAAAGGAATTTACTTTGCAATGCTGTGTAAAAATATGTCCACAGAAATACATAGCTGACTCTAGAATACTTCCAGAGTCTACCCATTTCCAGTGTGCCATTGAAGAAGACAGGGCTCTTATAGAACATGCATTGATACTGCCTTGAATGGAACTGGCATGGTCGGGATAACAAAAAAAAAAAAAAAAAACAATAGCTGAGGAAAAACACATAGAAACAGTCTGTTAGACACAGGGTGTGCATTTGTTGTCTCTTGATAAGAAATAAACAGCTAATCCACTTTTCTAAATGGCTTACTTCTGTCAAAATAGTACCTGAGCTGCCTATGCATGTTCAGAGTATGCAGGATCTGTTCTTGATGTTTTTAGGTTCTGGCTAGAAAAGTGTGATGCTAATGGCTCACCCACCATGACAGCATGCAACTCAGATGCTTATCTTGCAGATGGCAGAGCAAAGATGAGCACAATTATGCAAGTTAAGATCCTTATATCAGCTTGAAGAACAGGTTCAGAAGGTAACATAGTCCAGCACATAGTTAAGATCCCAGGGAGGAGCATCCTGCTTACGAGGATATCTGAGGTGTAAGACTCCTTTCAGAAACTGTTTCACAACAGAGAAGAGGATCCATGGGCAGACATGCTTAATGGCTTTAAGTGGCATAAGTGAGGCAAGAGAAAAGCAACTCACATAAATATTTGAGCACCAGGGGTACACAGTCCCTGATGGGCTCCTGGTTATTGGTTAGGTACCAACTAAAATATTGCTTCCACTTCCCAAGGTAGGATTTTCTTATAGCAGGCATTCTTGCCTACTTTAGCACCTGCTGCACATTCTCATGAAGTACCTACAATTATTAACAATGAATTTTTCAGGCAGTAAGTTTAAGTTGATTGAAGTTGGGGTGTATCAAACTCCCCCTGTCTTATGTGAGTAAATCCAGTCTGTGAGTAAGCTTGTGGTAATAGTTTTTGGCTAGCTCCATGACCATAAGAAGGGAGAATGTATAGTTGCATAAATAAAACAACCATAACAGTAGATGTTCAAATAATTACTGCTGCAGTTGCTTAAGCAATATACGTTATATTTAGTTAAGGATATAGCAAATGGCTAGCTTCCAAAGCTTTCAGGACACCTTCCACAAGCCCAAACCATTAGGAAGTTTGAGGTGAGCTGACTCAAAAATAGGTTAGGGCACCAAGTCATTCAGAGCTTTCATGCCAACTGACAGATAGCTGAGTCCTGACAGGATACAGCTAGAAGTAACAAAATATAAATGTCCACACCCTGGTATCAAAAGACACACCAAAATATGTGGGGGTGGGTGGAAGGAGGGAGTGGCTAACGCAGCAGTAACTAGTCAAATATCTACTGTTATGGTATGTTTCTCACACAGCTTTACTATGTTCATCATATTGATCACTGCTGCAATAGCCTAAGCATATAGATAGATTAGCACAGCTTAGCACATCAGGGAGGCTGCTGCAATAGCCTAAGTATATAGACAGATTAGCACAGCTTAGCACATCTGGGAGGTGGAAGGGAAAAGAACCAAGAGCCCATAAAGAATGGTCCTCCCAAAGTCTGTCGTAGACATGGAAAATAAATCAAGCACGTGGTGCTTTGTAAAATTATATACAGAGGGCCAAATTACTGTTTCCAAAGTACTTCTAGGACCCAATCCTTTCCAGAATCTATAGAGGAATGCATGGTAGATTTAGCCTTGACCCTGCCTGGAGTAGTTCTGTGGCCTGCTTTGACACAGGTTGCCCCTTCTTCTTATCTTCAAAACAATGAACTGACTGGACATTCGGAAAGATTTTGTTCTGTTAAGATTAGTACCTGAGATGTCTATGGACATCCGAGGTATGGATTATCCTTTCTCACTCATTTCTGGGTTAAGGGAAGAACACAGGGAGAGGGATACTTTGGCTTAAAGTAAATTTGCATACCACTTTAAGCATAAAAATAGGATTAGCTCTCAAGGAAACCTTGGTTTTGTGTAAAAGGAGATAAGGTTCACCCACCATAAGAGGTTCCAACTCAAGTACCATTCTTGCAGAGGTCAGAACAATCAGTAAATCTGTCCTCCGTGTTAAGAACCTCAAATCAGTCAGATAAGCTGATTCAAATGGAGCAACACAAAATTAAGATCCCATAGAGGGGCCACAAATTGTCTTGGAGGTTTCTTATTTAGTACCACTTTCAAATTTTTGAAATGAGAATACACTAAAAGATGGTTATCCGTAGGCAGTCATGCAGAAATGGTTGAAACCAAAAAGCAAAAAACTGATAAACGTATAAAAAAGAAAAAAACGGAGGTTACAAATCACGCCAGTCGAGGTTGTGGAAAAATCCTTTTACTTAGTTTGTTTAGCGCTTTCATGCAATAAATGCTTGCACTTCTTCAGACAAACTTACAATAAAACATTAAACCTTTTATATAAAAGCTTAAAACCAAGCCCCCAAGTTAATCACTCAAGCCATCATTCAATTAATTCAAATTAAACCAATTACTTTGAGGTAAAATACTTGAGGCTCAGCTAAACATTCAAAGTGCTGTTGCTTTGCATTCTTTGTTTTAACCAACCAACTACAAAATTCATGGTGTTGGTTAATATTTCTTTATTTTAACTAACCAACTGCAAAGATCATATATACCAAAATCGAAAATTTCATTTTCTAAAAAACATGCATATGTATGTACACATGAAAAAACACACAAATATGCCTAAATATTTCGTGAAAAACTTTCTTAACATGTTTTTACATCAAATTATATTGTATAGTTTATAAATTAATTGATAATATAAAAGTTTCTATTTAAACTTAATAAATTCATATCATGTATTATTAAAAAATGCTAATTAATGTTAATGAAATAAATATACTCATGTTGTATACATGAACAATGAAAAATGTGCAATAATAAACACGAATGCATATACTTATTAAACAAAGTTTTTTTGTATATATGTTTATCTATCCAAAGCTTTAATATTGAGTAAACATTTAATGGAACACATATCATTAATACCCGGAAAGGTGTAGACATTGGTTTTTAGTTGCCAAAGGAGTTCATGTTCTTGCAACTTTAAATACCAAGCCCCACCTCTAGGATTTTTATGAACCTTTTCCACTAGGTTAAACAAAAAACTGTGTGTGCTATTTTCCATAATATGCTTTGCTAAGGCATTTGATGGATTATTTTTAGATATAGCATATAAATGTTCATAAATACGGGACTCAAGCTTTTCCCGTTACGAGTATGATTATGTGAGGATTTTTTCAAGCATTAATGTCTTGATCAGTAAAATAAGCGAAACAAAAAAGAGAAATATACACAGGGATAGGTTAGCCTATGAGAAAGGCAACACCTACCCTGACCCACCGGTCAACAAAAGTGCGCACGGTACTTCTTCTACAGCGTATGTGCGCAATGGGTTCCCTGACACAGATACACAAGCCCTGGCGGAAGGTGATTTGGATACCTTTTTGAACATAGATAGTAGTTCACTATCATGTAACAACGAAGTCTCTCAAGACCTTCGGCGTAGCGAGCGTATTAATAACAACAACAAGAAGAAGTTGGCCAACCAAAATAACCAACAAAATAATAAACAAAATCAACAACAGGGTTTTCAGCAGGGCCAGTTTGGTTCTCGGAAGAAAACGAATTGGAACCGGAAAGGCCACAACAGATTTGGCTCCAACAAATGCAAGAGGTAATACAAAATGAAAATAGAAAATCCTTGAACATTTTGACACAGATTTAGAAATATGTTCTGAATTTATTGAGTTTTTAGCTAAGGGTTTTACTTTTGTTTTGCCTCCTAAGTTTAACATTGCCAAGGTACTCTGCGACTTAAAACTATTTGTTCGCAAACTGAATTTAAGAATGTTTTTTGGTGAAAAAGAAGTTAACCAATTTACAAAGGAGTATGTTTCAAGTGTATTCAACCCTCCTTTAGATAATAACTTAATGATTTTTGAAAAAATTACTGAAATTCATTTAAGGGGTTTGCACAAAGAAACTAGAGCAAATAAATTGATGTCGCAAAAGGAAATTGATTTGATAACTTATATGAAAGTACATGAGATACGGGTAATGAAGCCTGATAAAGGCGGGGGAGCTGTTTTGATGCATGAGAAAGATTATGTGGAGAAAATGTATGCTTTGCTTTCCTCTGAAGAATATAAAAAAGTATCACTTAATGAGTTTAACTAAGCTTATCAAAGAATCCGAGATTTTTTGAGTGATTTATTTATTGAAGGGAGCATTTCGCTTGATTTATACCACTATTTTTCTATGTCAGCACCCCTTACTCCAGTGCTGTTTGGCATTCCGAAATTACATAAAAATATCCAAGAACCTCCATTTAGGCCCATAATAGATGGGCGTAATTCCATCACTTACCCTTGTGCTAAATGGGTCGACAACAAGTTAAAGGAGTTTCTCATGACAGAAAGCCAGATATGTAAAGATTCTTGGCATGTTTTAAAATAGTCTTAATGAGATCTCCTTTAATGTTGACTATGTATTTTTAACAGCTGATATTAAAAATTTATACACAGTCATTCCGCACTTAATAGGGTTAGAATGGGTACGTGACTTTTTGTTGTTAAAAAATTGTCCAGGAAATGATGTGGACTTAATAATCAGTATACTAGAAATAATATTAGAGAACAACTATTTTATGTTTAAAAAGGACATATTTTTACAACAGTCAGGAGTAGCGATGGGTTCCCCGTGTGGCGGAAGCTTCGCCAACACAGTAATGGCCTATTGGGAGCGGACTTTACTTTTTCCACACGCACTTTTTAATAAAATCATAGTGTGGTATACACGCTATCAAGACGATATTTTAATGATAGTTAATGGGACACAAGATGAAGCCACACAGTTAATCAACGAGATGAATTCCTTTTCCTCTTTTTTGGATTTCACTTATGAGATTAGTGAGACATCAATTAATTTTTTGGACATTAATATCACAAAAAAATTAATGAAAGATACCTTTTCCACTAAGATTTACAGAAAGCCTACATACAGTAATTCTTTTTTACATTTCACTAGTTGCCACCCCTATCATCAAAAAAAAAAGGGGTGGTTAAAGGACAATTTGTCAGAGCTTCTCGAATGTGTTCTATGGATGAAGCATTTGAAGAAGAGTGTTGGCAACTTTGTGATATGTTTTCCAAAAGAGGATACCCAAATAGACTTGTTAGTGCAGTCTTTTGGGAAGTTAACAACAAAAGGAAAGCTGGGCTACTTAGCCCGATTTTCAAAGGAGTGAATGGTAATCTTGAACTTTCAAGTCAGAGTATTCAAACAGCTAATAAAACTACTGAAAATAACAATAGTATTACAACTAACTATAACATCAGTTTTCTGACTCAATTTAATTCCCATGCCAAGTACATCAAGAGTGTCTTGCAAAATAATTGGGAATGTATTATACAAGACAAAAAATTACACTCCTTACTAGGTTTTAAACCTCTAGTAGTATACAAGAAGGCACTTTCTACAAAAAACTTATAAGAGCTTCCCTTTAAAACTTTTAGTACTTGTAAAGGCATGTTCAAGTGCGGTAGATGTAAGTACTGTAAGTACATCCAGACAGGTTCAACTTTCATTATTAGAGGTATCAAATATTATATTAATGAAAAATATAATTGTGAAAGCCAGGGAGTAGTTTATCTTGTCAAGTGCAAAGATTGCCCGGCTTATTATTTTGGGAAGACGGAACGGTTATTTAAGACCTGTATTTATGAACATTTATATGCTATATCTAAAAATAATCCATCAAATGCCTTAGCAAAGCATATTATGGAAAATAGCACACACAGTTTTTTGTTTAACCTAGTGGAAAAGGTTCATAAAAATCCTAGAGGTGGGGCTTGGTATTTAAAGTTGCAAGAACATGAACTTCTTTGGCAACTAAAAACCAATGCCTACACCTTTCCGGGTATTAATGATATGTGTTCCATTAAATGTTTACTCAATATTAAAACTTTGGATAGATAAACATATATACAAAAAAACTTTGTTTAATAAGTATATGCATTCGTGTTTATTATTGCACATTTTTCATTTTTCATGTATACAACATGAGTATATTTATTTCATTAACATTAATTAGCATTTTTTAATAATACATGATATGAATTTATTAAGTTTAAATAGAAACTTTTATATTATCAATTAATTTATAAACTATACAATATAATTTGATGTAAAAACATGTTAAGAAAGTTTTTCACGAAATATTTAGGCATATTTGTGTGTTTTTTCGTGTGTACATACATATATATGTTTTTTAGAAAATGAAATTTTCGATTTTGGTATATATGATCTTTGCAGTTTGTTAATTAAAATAAAGAAATATTAACCAACACCATGAATTTTGTAGATGGTTGGTTAAAACAAAGAATGCAAAGCAACAGCACTTTGAATGTTTAGCTGAGCCTCAAGTATTTTACCTCAAAGTAATTGGTTTAATTTGAATTAATTGAATGATGGCTTGAGTGATTAACTTGGGGGCTTGGTTTTAAGCTTTTATATAAAAGGTTTAATGTTTTATTGTAAGTTTGTCTGAAGAAGTGCAAGCATTTATTGCATGAAAGCGCTAAACAAACTGAGTAAAAGGATTTTTCCACAACCTCGACTGGCGTGATTTGTAACCTCCGTTTTTTACTTTTTTATGCAGAAATGGTTGACAAATGAACCTGAATAGAGCAATAAGACAGGCTATAGGATAGCGACTCACACAAATATTGCAAGACCAGAGAATCACTAGCTCAGAATGGGTGCTGGCTATGTTGTTGGCACCAACTAGAAAACCTTTTCCATTTGATAATATATGGGGTAATAGGTTATGAAGTGCTCGTGTTTTGAACTTGGACACTATCACATATTAGTTTACGAAAGAAAGTTCCAGAACTGATCTCCATGCATTTTTTTCCTTCGGCACTAAAAACGTCCTCAAATAAAACCCTTTTCCCAATTGAGAAAATGGAACAGTTTCTACTACCACCCGCCCCCAAGAAAACATGTTGTAGGACAATAGAAACAGAGGAGTTTGGTGTGGTGGATGAAGCATAACTCCCTGGAAGGATGGAATTTCTTCCCACTGCCATCTGTAACACTGATGAATGAATCGCAGGATCCATTTGTCTGAAACTACCTGTTGCCAAAGAGAAAAATGCATATTCAGACATTCTGGAGTGGACAATAGCTTGCCAGGGCAGGAGGGTGGACAAGGTCCCTTATAATTTGATTGTCCTTTGTCTTTTGGTTTTGGGGGGGGGTCCTACTTTCTTTTTGGAACCTTCCTACCATTGTTTTTTCAATGTGTGTTTACCAGCATTGGACTGAAACAGCTTATTTTGTTTCTTTCCAAAGTTAAATGAGGGAGAAGAAACTCTCTTGGAAAAATCGGAGTAATTCCCTACTTTAGAAATCGGAGAAATTCCCTACTTTAGCTTACCTCCTTCATTACATAGGTTCATAGGTTCATAGGTTCGTACTAGGCTATCTGCCCTAGGGCATTTATAAGCCTAGCCAGAGTGTGTGTGGCTTTCGCCACCCCTTGGGATGAGGATACTATGCCCATTTAGGGTTTAGTTTACTGTGCCTCTGTCTAGCAGTGACACAGAGATGACCCATGGGGTAAACCTACGATCTCCCATCCACTCATCAAGATTTCTCTTGAAGAGAGTTAGTGAGGGTCTCTGCCTAACATGGACTGGGATTCTGTTTCAGAGTGTAGGGAGCCTCTGGGTTATGAATCTGTCCCTCCAGCACATCCTATTTATTTCTGTGTTGAGGTTCAAATCTCTTGCTCTCGTGGCTCTGATGGATTTGGATTTTCTGAGGTGGAGCATGTCCATTAATTCCGGATTGGACATGGCCTTGTACGTCAGGCATAGATCACCTCTGAGTAGGCGGTATGCGACTGAATAGAGATGGAGTTTCTTCAGCCGGGCAGCATATGACATATGTTTGAGACCCTTTATCCTCTTGGTGAGGAACTTTTGGGGTCTTTCCAAATGCTGCAGTCAACTGCAAACTTTGTCAGCCACAATCCTCCTATGTTTGCTTGCACCTCAGAAAAATAAATGCCGAACAAGAGGGGTCCCAGGACTGAGCCCTGTGGGACACCGCTTGTGACTGGCTTAGAGTCTGACATAGCTCCAGCAATTCTGACATTGTGGGTTCTGTCCTTGAGCCAGTTTATAACCCATCTTGTGACATATGGGTTTACATTTAAGCTGGTGAGTTTGTCTATGATGCCAGAGTGGGGTATTGTGTCGAAGGCTTTTGCGAGGTCAAGGTAGGCTGTGTGAACTGCCTTCCCCTCATCAATGGCCTTAGTGACTGTTTCAAAAAAGTCGACCAAGTTCAAAAGGCAGGATCTGCCCTTGACAAAGCCAAATTGGGTAGGATCCAATGTCTGTAGGTCCCCAATGTCTTTGTTTATGAGTTCCATAATGATCCTTTCCATGGCTTTGCAGACCAGGCTCGTCAAGCTTATGGGGCGGTAATTTCCAGGGTCCGTAGAAGCACCGCCTTTGTGGAGTGGGACCACTGTTGCTGTACGCCACTGTTTGGGTACGTGTCCTGTAATAAGGCTAAGATTAAACAGCAGCCTTATGTGTGGGTTTAGTTCCTCTTGGAGTTCATGTAACACGCAGCCCGGGACACCGTCCGGTCCCACTGATGCTGTGTTTTTAGCTTTGGCGAGGGCGGCTCTCACCTGGGCATCTGAGATGTTAGGGAGGATACACTCTGCTGGGATAGATATTTCTCCTTTTGGGGGGGAAGGGACGGAGAAATTTGCACTGAACCTGTCTGCCAGAATGTTGGCAATGTCTGTGGGTTCAGTGTATTTTGTGTCATTTTGGACTAACTCTGAGCATATCTGGGAGTTTCCACCCAGGTTTCTAACATAGCTAAAGAAGGCCTTGTGATTGTCTTTTGTGATTTTTCTCTCAAAGTTGGCCTTGGATGATTTTATGAGTGATCATAGTTTTTTGCTAGTACTGATCAGAGATGCCTTCCCTTTTAGGGATTTTGCTCTGTCATGTAGTAGCTTCCTCCTCCTGTTGTAAAGTTTGTTAATGGCTGGGGTCCACCAGACAGGGTGCCTGCCTTTGGGGGAATGGGTCTTGGTTTTATTAGGGATTGCATGATCCATGCATTCTTGAAGGTGCCCGTAGAAGGCATTTATAAAGGATTCAGCGGTGTGGGTTGCGGTTTCCATTGGCCCAGGGGCCTTGAAGGATACCACTTCAGTTTTACGAAGTGTAAAGTCGGCTTTTGAGAAGTTCTTCACTGTGGTCTTTTGTGCAGGGGGTGGGGGTGGGATGTGGATTTCCAGTGAGATTAATTTATGGTCTGATCTCACCAATGAGGGGTATACTTCCGGTGTGGAGCATTTTGTCCCCATGTTTGTGATGATCAGGTCTAGTATATTATCTCCTCTTGTGGGAGTGGTGACTAGTTGTTCCATCGCATTTGAGTTTATGAATTCTAGGAACCTTTGGGCTAGGGTGTTGGGGCTTGAGTGATGTTCCCAGTCTATGTTTGGGTAGTTGAAGTCTCCCAATATGATGGTATTTGGAGAGACATTCATACTCTCCAGTGTCTTCAGGAAGGCTGAGTGGGGTTCCTGAGTTTGAGAGGGTGGTCTGTAGCATGCTACAAACTGTAGGGCAGTTTTGCCTATGGTTAGTTGCACCTGGATGGTCTCTGATGCTTCGTGCATTGCCACTAACCTGGAGGTGTGGGTATCTTTGATGAATATGGATACTCCCCCTCCTTTTGTGGTTCGGTCCAAGTTTAGGGGCCAGAAAGCATGATATGAGGTAAAACCTGGTAGTGCTGGGGTGCTCTCAGGTGCCTTGAACCAGGTTTCAGTCACTGCACAGACATCGATGTTCTCCATACTGAGGAGGGCTTCGAGAGCGTGCATCTTGAGGTTTAGACTTCTGGCATTGAGCAGCATTACCCTTAGGTTTTTTTCACTTGTGTTTTCTAGGGAGGTGGGTTTGTCTTTTGAGCCTTGCCTAAAAAAGGCACTATGGGGGTGGCAAGAGCCTTGGCCAATATCCGGAAGCCCAGGGGTGACAGGTGCAAGCCATCCCTTGCGAAGCAGCGTGGCTTGTCAAGCATGTCATCCCAAGCAGACAGACATTGGATCCCCTTAGAATGACACCAGTAATTAAGCCAATTGTTAAAACTGATCATTTTGTCTTTGTACTGTGGCATCATTCTTGGTGAGGGTAAGATGCTGCTCAGGGTCAGGGTCATACCAGCCTGGGCTACATAATCATAGAGCTCCTCTATGTCTCTTTTCATGTAGTCCAGAGAGGTACGTCTCAGGTCATTCACACTGGCATGGACGATGACTGAGTCATATTTTTACTTGCTTTGGAGTGACCTGAGTGCCTGTGTTATGTGGCGGATTCTAGCGCCCGACAGGCAGCTTACTGTAACCTTTTCCTTGTTCAGTCTGGTGAGCGGGACGTCAGTGTGTCTGACTATGGAGTCACCTATTACAAGTGTATCTGAAAAACATTTTTTGAGAAATTCTGCAGCAGAGGGTCAAAAAACTAAATTTATACCCAGTGGAGAATTAAAATTCTCATTTTATCATCTTCTGTAAGGTTTTGAGAATGCAGACAGGCAAACCTCCTCAATACAGTATCAGTGGCCACAGCTCTTGATGCAGTAAGTATATAAATACACTTTGCACAATGAGTAGAGACCTGTGAAACAGAAAAAAAAAACTAAACCACACAAAACAGATTTGTTCCTCACATCAGGGAACTGCAGATAAATCATTCCTGATGCTTTCACAATTAGAATAAATCTTAACATATAAGCCTGACAATTTGTAATTTTAAAAGTCAAATTGCAGAAGCATACACTTTTTTCTTGCATACCTGGGAACTGTTTTACCATCCTTGTCTGAAAGGGAAGGATTGGAATTAACCAAAGTCTTGGCAGCAGCTGGATTATCTAAGATATAACTGATGGATAAGGTAAATGCATAAAAACTTGAAAGACTGAGGAAAGAATAGGGCACTTTGTGCTTTCTATCTGCTTTCTTAAGAGTAGCAGGCTATCAGGAAATCCACAGGCTGTAACACACACATTCTCCAAAGCTTACAAAACTGGAGGAATGGATGCAGGTTCTTGACATTCTTTCTGTAACAGCTCATAGTATATTTTGAGGGAATTAAAAACCTTAATGCTTTCATACTGAAAATGCTAGAATATTCTGGAACTAGACTCAGAGAAAGAGAATCCCTCACAAGGAGATTCAGATACTATGCTCTCCTCTGAGTCTAAATTAGAAAACTGAGTAGAAAACCCTGTATCTGTTTCTTCATCTTCATGTCCATCTTCAGAATCTTAAATCTCTTCAGGAGCAGAGGAACCTATTTTTTTATTTTCCAGAAACAACTTTGTAAGAAGGGGCAACAGCCCAAACGATACCCCAAGCCAGACCTAATAAACTACTACTGTTCAGCAGGACTGGTGCTGGAGAAGATAAATGCTTAGTTTTCTGTTTCTATTTGACAGGAAAATTGGGGGAAAGAAGTTTTAATAATGGCAGCAGCTTACCTAGGGGTGGGCACAGCATTTGGTCCGAGTAGGGGCACCTTGCCTATCTCATCTCTCAAGAGCAACAAAAGCATCTCTCCTTTGCAGACTGATGGGACCCCAACATCTGCAGAGGATGTGGTTAACTTCCCAGTCCATAGTGGCTGTATGTGCTACACCAGAGGGATATGGGGAAAAAAGCTTAGTGGTCTAATGGTTTGGATGCATAGAAGGTGTCCTGAAAACTTTGGAATCTGTGCAGCTGTTATATCCTTAACAGGCTATAACCCATATAGCTTAGGCTACTGCAGCAGTGATCAATTATGATAAACCTTCAATGTTGCTTGAACCAAAAGCCAGTTACCACAATGATTTTTAGTGTATTCTTTTGAACTTTCAGAATTACTCTAGATATCAGAGGAAAGGGTGGGAATGCATAAAGGCACATTCCCTTTCAAAGAAGTGAAAATGCATTTATTTTCCAGGGTTGCTTGCATGCAGACCTGGAACAAAACTTGTTTAGATCTCTGTTTTTAAAAGAGGCAAACAGATCTATCTGAGGTGTTCCTAACAACTGGATCAGTTCCTGGAAGACACTCTCTTTCAATTTCCATTTATGAGGGTCTGTCTTGGTTCTGCTCAGCTTGTCTGCCACTACGTTTTATGATGACTGAATATAAGATACAGATGGTTAAGGAATGCTGAAGAACTTACTATGAAGCCATCACTTTCCTGCCTGTATAGGGGGCATGACGTTGTACCTCCCTGCTTGTTTATATGTTGGAGGGATAAGTATGTACTACAGAGTACCTATGAAACTATTTAAAAACTTATACATTTGGTACGTTCTAGTCGACAATGAGCATCTTTTGATCATCTTTCTTTTTACAGTTCAAACACATGACATTGTAGCTAAGTCTACAACCTAATATTGTTTTTCTTAATGGTTTGTCATTGTGAAGCATCTAGTTGATGCAGGACCAAGAGCATACGATTTAGAAAAATCAAAAAGCAGCAAGATTCAGAAACATACCATGCACTGTTCAAACCTGTCTCTATCAGGATGGCTCTTTGTTTATGAGGGCATGATTCAAACACTGTTCTACCATTTCAGTATTAAGAAGGCTCCATGCATATAGTTCATAGGTAGGTACTAGGCTATCTGCCCGAAGGCATTTATAAGCCTAGCCGGAATGTGTTGGCTTTTGCCGCCCCCGTAGATTAGTTCCCTGTGCCTCTGTCCAGCAGAACCATTGAAGTGATCACCAGGGTAAACTTTCTGTTTCTCATCCACTCATCAAGGTTTGTCTTGAAGAGGGTTAGCGAGGACCTCTGCCTAATGTAGATTGCAATCTTGTTCCAGAGCATGGAAAGTCTTTGGGACATGAATCTATCCCTCCAGCATGTCCTACTTATTGTTGTGGTGAGGTTTAGATCCCTAGAGTGTGTGGCTTGAGGGGGTATGGTTTTCTTTAGGTGGAGCCTGTCCATCAATTCTGGGTTAGACATGGCCTTGTATGTCAGGCAGAGATCACCTCTGAGTAGGCGGTATGCAACCGAGTATAGCTGGAGTTTCTTCAGTCGAGCTGCATAGGGCATCTGTTTGAGGCCAGTGATCCTCTTGGTGATGTACTTCTGTGGTCTTTCCAGCTGTTGCAGGTGTCTTGTAAGGTACATCCCAAATGGGGCACTGTACTCTATGACGGGTCTGATGAGTGATGTGTAGAGGGGTACGATGACCTCTTTTGATCAGAATGCAAACCCTTTTACCTGTTAGCTGGGCCACATAGAAATATTTTCTAACTAATTTGGAAATGTGATTATCAAAGGAGAGGTTACTATCTACTCAGGTCCCCAGATCCCTTATTATGTCTTCTGTATTTAGGGGGCTACCACCTATGTGGTAGTTTATGGGTACTTTGCTTTTTCCAAAGGGGATGACTATGCACTTTTTGGCATTTAGCTTGAGGTCATGGTTTTGACACCAGGTATCTGTCTCAGTGAGACCCTTTTGGAGGATGTCTGTGTCTGCCGAAGAGTCAATTATAATGCCTAGTTTGCGGTCGTCTGCAAACTTGGTCAGCCATAGTCCTTCTGTGCTTGCCTGCATCTCTGAGACGTATATGCCGAACAGGAGGGGTCTTAGGACTGAGCCCTGGGGAACACCACTTGTAACCAGTTTAGAGTCAGGCCTAGCTCCCGCAACTCTTACCATGTGGGTTCTGTCCGTGAGCCAGTTGGCAACCCATCTCGTGACACAGGGGTTTATGTTCAGGCTGTTGAGCTTGTCTATGATACCTGAATAGGGAATAGTGTCGAAGGCCTTTGCGAGGTCTAGGTAGGCTGTGTGGACCACCTTTCCCTCATTTATAGCCTTGGTAACTGTCTCAAAGAAGTCCACCAGATTTAGGAGGCATGATCTGCCTTTAACCAACCTGAACTGGGTAGGGTCCTGTGTTTGGAGGTTCCCAATGTCTCTGTTTATGAGATCCATGATGATGCGCTCCATAGCCTTGCAGACCAAGCTACTCAGGCTTACAGGGCAAGAGTTTCCATGGTCTTTTGTGGCTCTACCTTTGTGGAGTGGAATAACTGTTGCTGTGCACCACTCTATGGGCATGTAGCCTGTGGAGAGGCTGAGTTTGAACAGTGTGTTTAGGTGAGGAGTGAGTTCATCTTGGAGCTCATGTAGGACACAGCCTGGGACACTGTCCAGTCCTGTTGATGCTGTGTTTTGGCTTTGGAGGGGGGCTGTTTTAACCTGACTGTGTGATTTCAGGGGCACTGCATTCTTTTGGTATGGTTATGGGCCCTTTTGTGGGTGAGAGGGGGGGTGAAGTTTCCACTGAACCTGTCTGCAAGGATGTTGGCAATATCGGTCAGTTCAGTGTATTTTGTGCCATTCTGCACTAACTCTGAGCAGATCTGAGAATTGCCACTTAGATTCTTAACATAGCTAAAGAATGCTTTGTGGTTATCTTTGGAGTCCTTGGCAATTTTTCTTTTGAAGCAAGCCTTGGAGGATTTTATGAGGGATCATAGTTTTTTGCTGATACTACTCAGGGATATAGAGATGGTTGGACGATGTGTGGATAGTGAATCATGACGTACAGTGGATTAGCAAGGAGGAAGTAAGGATAGCTATGAAGAGGATGAAGAACAGAAAGGCTGTTGGTCCAGATGACATACCTGTGGAAGCATGGAGGTTTTCAGATGAAATAGCAGTGTAGTTTTTACCTAGATTGTTTAATGAAATTTTGGAAAGTGAGAGGATGCCTGAGGAATGGAGAAAAAGTGTTTTGGTACCGATTTTTAAGAATAAGGATGATGTGCAGAGCTGTAGTAACTATAGAGGGATTAAACTGATCAGTCACAGCATGAAGTTATGGGAAAGAGTTGTGGAAGCTAGGTCAAGAAGGAAGTGATGATTAGTGATCAGCAGTATGATTTCATGCCAGGAAAGAGCACTACAGATGCGAAGTTTGCTCTGAGAGTGTTGATTTAGAAGTACAGAGAAGGTCAGAAGGAGTTGCATTGCGTCTTTGTGGATTTAGAGAAAGCATATGACAGGGTGCCTAGAGAGGAGTTGTGGTATTGTATGAGGAAGTCGGGAGTGTCAGCGAAATATGTAAGCGTGGTAAAGGATATGTATGAGGGTAGTGTGACAGCGGTGAGGTCTGCTTTGGGAATGACGGATGTGTTTAAGTTGGAGGTGGGATTACATCAAGGATCAGCTCTGAGCCCTTTCTTATTTGCAATGGTGATGGACAGATTGACAGACGAGATCAGACAGGAGTCCTCGTGGACTATGATGTTTGCAGATGACATTGTGATCTGTAATGAGAGTGGGAACAGGTGGAGGAGACCCTGGAGAGGTGGAGATATGCTCTAGAGAGAAGAGGAATAAAGGTCAGCAAGACTAAGACAGAATATATGTGTGTGAATGAGAGGGAGGATAGAAGAATGGTGAGGATGCAGGGGGTAGAGGTGGTGAAGGTGGATGAGTTTAAGTACTTGGGATCAACAGTTCAGAATAATGGTGAGTGTGGAAGAGAGGTGAAGAAGAGAGTACAGGCAGGATGGAGTGGGTGAAGAAGAGTGTCAGGAGTGATTTGTGACAGACGAGTACCAGTAAGAGTGAAAGGGAAGGTCTACAAGAGGGTAGTGAGACCAGCTATGTTATATGGGTTGGAGACATTGACATTGACAAAAAGGCAGGAGTCAGAGCTTGACATGGCAGAGATGAAGATGTTAAGATTTGCACTGGGTGTGACGAGGATGGACAGGATTAGGAATAAGTATATTAGGGGGTCAGCCCAGGTTGGAAGGTTTGGAGACAAAGCCAGAGAGGCAAGATTACATTGGTTTGGACATGTACTGAGGAGGGATGCAGAGTATATTGGGAAAAAGATGCTAAGGATGAAGTTGCCAGGTAACAGAAAAAGAAGGAGGCCTAAGATAAGGTTTATGGATGTGGTGAGAGAGGACATTCAGGTGGTTGATGTGACAGAGCAAGATGCAGAGGACAGGAAGAAATGGAAACAGTTGATCTGCTTTGGCGACCCCTAACGGGAGCAGCCAAAAGAAGGAGACGACTCAGGGATATCTTCCCTTCCTGAGATTACTCTTTTCTGCAATAGTTTCCTCCTTCTATTGTATAGCTTGTTTATGGCAGGGGTCCACCAGACTGGTTTCCTTTTCTTGGAGGAGTGAGTCTTGGTTTTGCTTGGGATAGCATGATCCATGCATTCTTATAGGTGCCCATAGAGTGGATTAGTAAAGGATTTTGCAGTTTGGACAGCGTTATCCTTTGGCATTTGGGCTTTGAAATTTTCCACCTCAGTTTTAAGTAACGTGAAGTTTGCTTTTGAAAATTTTTCATGGTGGTTTCCTTGACCGGGGGTGGGGCGGAATGTGGATATCCAGAGTGATTAGTTTATGGTCAGATCTAAGCAGCGAGGAGTTAACCTCTGGTGTGGAACACCGGTCGCCCATGTTGGTGATGACCAGGTCCAATATGTTGTCACCTCTGGTGGGGGTGTTGACCAGTTGATCCAGGCCATTTGAGTTTATAAATTCTAGGAAATGTTGGGCAAGGGAGTTAGTACTTAAGTAGTTCTCCCAGTTAATGTTTGGGTAATTGAAATTACCCAATATCAGGGTGTTTGGTAGGACCTTTACGTTTCCAAGTGTTTCCAGAAATGCAGAATAAGGGTCCTGGGACATGGTGGGTGATCTGTAGCAAGCTACAATTTGAATTACAGTTTTACCCATTGTTAGTTGCACGTGGATGATCTCTGAAGCATTGTGCTGTGCCACTAACCTGGAGGTATGGGTATCCTTGATGAATATGGATACGCTCCTGCCTTTTGTATTTTGGTCCGGGTTTTGTGGCCGAAATGAGTTGTAGTCTGGTAGTGCTGGGGTGCTCTGTGGAGCATTAAACAAGGTTTCTGTTACTGCACATATATTGATTTTCTCCATACTGAGGAGTGCCTCGAGTGTGTGCATTTTGAGGTTTAGACTTCTGGCACTGAGTAGCATTACCCTCAGTTTTTTGCTACTTGTGCTATTTATGACGGTGGGTTTGTCTTTTGAGCCTTGCCTAAAAAAGGCACTATGAGAGTGGCAAGAGCCTTGGCCAGTATTCAAAGGCCTAAGGGTGACAGGTGCAAGCCGTCTTTAGTGAAGCAGAGTGGCTTGTCGAGCATGTCATCCCAGGCTGACAGACACTGGATCCCCTTTGAATGACACAAGAAGCTTTGCCAATTGTTGAAATTGATAATTTTTTCTTTATACCGTGGCATCATTCTTGGTGAGGGCAGGATGCTACTTAGGGTCAGGGTCATACCAGCCTGGGCTATGTGATCAGAGAGCTCCTCAGTGTCTCTTTTCATGTAGCCCAGGGAGGTACAGCCCAGGTCATTCACACCAACATGGACAATGACAGAGTCATATTTGTACTTGTTCTGGAGTGACCTGAGTGCTTGTGTTATATGGTGGATCCTGGCACTCGACAGGCAGCTAACAGTAGCCTTCTCCTTGTTCAGCATAGTGAGTGGGATGAAAGTGTGCCTGACTATAGGGTCACCTATTACTAGTGTGTTGGGTATGTTATTTTACCTTAAGGGCTGTGATTGTGTGGCACACTGGTTTTGTGAAGTATGTGTTTCATGGTTTGTGTTGGGGGGTGGGGGTTGCTTGGATGTCTGCTTTGGAGGTCTCTGTTGCTTTTGCAGGTTTTTATTTAGAGCCTCCGAGTATATTTTCGTATATATATGTGTGTTTTTTGCCACTGCTGGTTTCAAAGTTCTATGTGAGACTGGTGGTGTGATGCAAGTAATTCCTTTCTCCTCTTGACTGTCTGGTCCAGTCTTGGGTTGAGAGAGCTTAGCCTCCAGTTTGGCTGTATAATTGCATCTCTCGCATGTATTACTGTTTGGTGGTAGGAGGAGAGGGTTATCTGTGTAAATGAGGCAGTTATAACATTGCCTCAAAATGCCCAAATTCACCAATTGAACTGGAAAGTACACCTTAAATGCCCTTTGGACATGCCTGGATAGGTACAGTGAACTGTTTTACTGATTGACTGGTAAGATCGAATAGAGAGCCTTGTTCTTCTCTACAGTATAGGGGGGGGGTCTAGTGCTAAGGTTTATTAGTGCTTGCAATGAGTTTTGAGCAAGTGTCAGGCTAAGAAGTGAATGGTTTGAGTGCTTAAGTTGAAAGTTTGTCTAGTTCCAAGGGAAAAATTGAAGAGTACATTTTGTGGAGCCGGGAATAGTTATACCCTAGCTAACCGGTGCTGCTCAGCATGCAAAACCACGCAAATGCGGGTTTTATAGCAGGGAAATGAAAGAGATAGAAATTAGCCCAAAATAAACTACTAATTTCTGGGCTGAAACCACTCCTCGAGGGACAGATAGGCTGCTCAAAGCTCCCCTCTCTTACAGGTGAATAGAGAAACTTCCTTCTATCTAAGTAATAATACAACAATCTTGTTGATGACAGCCACATGCAAATTAAGCAGGCTGGGAGTGTGGCTAAAGCAAACTGGCCATGTGTGGTTTCTCAAAGTCCTTCACTGGAACTGGAATAGCATAGTGGAGCAATTCAAAGACCTTTGGGGATTAAAGAGCTAAATATGTGTACTATTTTTGACAATATATATCAACTGATATCTATGGTAGGAACTGGGTTGATAAAACTATAGTAGGTAAGTACTGTGATGTGAAGCTATGTATGTGTGTGTGTGTGTGTGTGTGTGTGTGTGTGTGTGTGTGTGTGTGTGTGTGTGTGTGTGTGTGTGTGTACTGTCACGTGAAGCCAAACATGTAGTGTGTGTGTGTGTGTGTGTGTGTGTGTGTGTGTCTGTACAAGATATGCTTGGAGAATTGTGTCAGAGTGCTGCACATTCATTCAGTAATGAGTGGCTTTCATGCATCAGTGAAAAAACATCAAAAAGATTTTCCATGTAGATAACAGAAGAAGGAAATTGTTTGAGTTTTGTGCTATATTGCAGGTTTATAGCTAAAAGGCTGGTAGCTTTATTACTATTCATATTTTTATTGCTATTCAAACATGGATTAAAAGAATATTATTGCCACTGTTCATGAATGCAAATAAATCTCTGTGTACCATGTAGGCACTCAGTCTGTGGAAATCTTAATCTCAATAAAAGGGTGTGTTTTATTTTTTATGAAGAATGACATGCCACACTGTAATTCCTTAATCAAAAATTATAAAGCAATCATAGTTTAATGTAGCTTGTGTAAAAACAGTTTCACTTGTATGCCACTACTTCTAAAATTACTTCTGACAACAATATAATTTGCCTTTTTTATCAAGAGCAAAATGCTGTAGGATTCTTTACTCTTTGAATTAAGATAAATTAGTGCTAGTTTTTTGCTAGCACCTCTGATGCCACTTGTAAAAGCACTGTAGAATTTTAATCAAGAAAAAATGCTATATGATGCTTTTCACAATAATTTCAAAATACTGTATGATGTTTCCCTAATATTTTAGAATCTTGTATTTTCCTTCCCCATAAACAAAAAAAGCCCAAACCTGAATGCCACATTTTATATTAGAAAAAGTATTTTCAACTGTTTAACAGTTATGACGTTGCTTGTGGTCAACATAAAAATCAACTTTTTTATTAAGATAAAAATCTAGCACATTTCTTATAATTTAATTGTATTCTTTTTGATGACTGGGTAAGCCCCAGAGGATGCAAATGTCCATTTCAGGGGAGGCCTAGGTACAATGTCTGTTAAGTGACTTGTTCAAAGTTGCAAATTTGGAAAATGAAGATGTATCCTGGGCTACAGGAAACAACTCATTAATACAAGTGGCATCAGGGCTATTCTAGACTTTATATATATATATATATATATATATATATATATATATATATAAATATATATATATATATATATATATATATATATATATATATATAAAATTCAGTGTGATCAGTCCTTCTTTGGAACTCCAAGCTACCTACCTCAGCATCACAGTAGCCAAGGAAGGAGTCAAGGAGATTTCTATACATTTGGGCAGAAGAAAGTCATTATCAACTGATAATTGTTCCATTCCATTTCACATAAGCTCACATGGTGTTTCCCAATTGCCTTTCAGTACTGACATCACTGAAAAGACTATCTAGCATCAAAACATTTCCTTATGTAGATTATTAACTTCTTTCTGGAACATCCAAAGAGGACCTGGCGCACCAAAGGAAGTCTGTACCCATGCTGTTGTCTTCACTTTGAACGACAGCCAACTTTACAAAAGTCTCAGGTGCCTATTACTGAATTAGGACATATTACAGTTGTAGATGTAATGTGGAATAGAAATGTCTATGGAATTATTGCTGTATATGCATACGTTATAAAGAAAGAAAGAGAGACAATGTTTACAAAGGTCTTTAATTACGTCTGTGTTAATATGGATGTAACAATAGTGAGAATTTTAATTGCAACTTAAGAAAAGACAAGAAAAATAGTAGTGATGTTAAGATAGTAAATGAAATAATGAAATGCGGTAAATTGTATATATGGGACAATATACGTTAGAGTTAAAGAAGAAGTGAAATAAAAAGTGGCACTGATTATTTTTTGATATCAGATAGTTTAAACATATTACAGAAAGCAATAAAGCATGCAGGATTTTCAGATCATATAGCAAAATGGATAAAAGAGATGAAAATGAAAAGTATATAAAACAGGTAAAGGAATTAAAAGAATGAATAAAAAACAATCAAAGCAAGACGATAGGAAAGAAATAGTTACGTTATGGGAGGAGCATATAAAAATAAGAATGTTTTATGAAAACTGGACAAGTTGGTGGATATGTTTTTAAAGAAAAATGTAAAAAGTACTTCTTAGACTCTATCAAGAATAGGAGAAAAAAGAAAAATGTAATAAAGTAAGCCAAGTTATGTTTAGAAAACTGATAAATAAAGGAAAAGCTTTCCATTAAAAAGAGAAATAATTATATTGTATGACTCAAGCACAGATAATGAATTTATTATATAAACAAAACTATTGCTTATAAGGGAAAAAAAGAAGTGGCATCCTATTTAAGTAAGTTGATGACAGGAAATAAGAAAATAATAAGGGAGTTAAAGAATAAAGAAGGAAAAAGTAACAACACAAGAAGGCATATGTGGAATTATTAAAGAACATGCAAAACAATCATTTATGAAGACGGACATGATTCAAAATCAAAAATATGAAGCTAATAAATTAGATAAAGAAGATAATTAAAATTTAGAACAAAAGAAGTTTGAAAGAGTTAAATCAAATATTTATTTATTTATTTAGTTAAATAAATACATATATATATAGATATTAAACATAAAGTTGAATATTGCAACAGGGTTAGATGTTATTGAATATCATATGTATAATGAAATAGAAATATGGCAAAATGTAATATTTTTAGAAGTACTGAATGAATGGTTAGTGTTGGGAATACTAGATGAAGAAATATGTACAGGAGTAGTAACATTATATGGAAAATAGGTGAAAAAGAGGATATAAAGAATTGAAGACAAATGGTTTTAAATAATGACTATAAAATACTGATCAGAATAATAACTAAGAGATTAAAAAAATGGATAAGTTACTTGATCAAACTATATTTGGTAGAAAGGGAAAAGGAAGTCAAGACCTATTATGGATTATAAAAGAAGTGACAGATAATATTATAAGCAAGAAGGTGGAAGTAAGATTATGATGGGGTTTAAGTAAGGCATTTGACAAAACACAATATGATTCTTTATGGGACATTTTAGAAGCTTATAATATAAGAAGAAAATAATACAGACAACAAAATCAGTATATGAAAAAATGATATTAGAATAAATGTGAATGGAGGCATAACTGAAAAAATAAGCATGGAATGTGGAATAAGAAAGGGAGGTCCAGCTAGTAGCATCATGTTTTTTCAGTCATGAATGTTATAGTGAATAAAATTAATAAAAGGCCAGATATTGCAGGATACCGGATGACAGATCAAGTACAGTTGCCTATAATGTATACATATGCAGATTACATTGTATTAATCACTAGAAATAATGAAAGGATGAAATAAACAAGTGACAAGTTAAATATTTTATTAAAAAAAGACAGTTTTACACATTAATGAAGAAAAAAGTACAGGTTTTGGATGTTAGGAAAATACAGGAAATATAAAATATAATGAAAAATATCAGGAATAGTATTTGGATTAGATGAATATAAGAATAAGCAATGGGAAAAGATGTTCTCAGTAATTAAAGAAATATCAATATTTTGTAAAGCATTTAGATGACCATATAAAAAGAAAGTATATTCAATAAATTCCATCCTATTAGGTAAAACAGCATACAAATCTAACACGTGTTGCCAACAAAATGTGAGAAATAATTAATGTCTATTATTTTCCTTTACATGGGGATCGAGATTGGACCCAGTTAAGAGTAGAATGTTGTACATGAAGGAAGAGCAAGAAGGATTAGGTTTAATTACTACAGTAGTACATGTAGCACCATTGAATTTATATAGAGTTATGAAAGCTTATTCCAATATAAATAAGAATTTAACAGACAATATTACATATTATAAATATAAATCTTTCTGGGAAAAAGTGGAAATGAAGGAAATATGTAAATTTGTTATGAATGAAGAGGCAAAGGAGTATCAAAGTAAAATTATATTGTGGAAATTGAATGTAAATGAAACTGGAAAGAACCGAAAGACTGGTATACAAATATTATGGGAACACATTATATGACTGATCCTTGGAAACATTTAGACATAAAAAAGAAAGAAATAACAATGAAATATAAATGGTATAAAAGTAAACATGAATGTAAGGATTTTCTATGCAGACTGTCAATAAGTCATCGGCCTGTTAAGGTAAATATGCCTTACAAAAGAAAACACTATAGTATATGTATTAATTGTGGTGAATATGACACTACAGCACATGTATTTTTGACTTGTGTGAGGGTGAATAAACTATGGGAAGAGTTATGTAAAAATAAAATGTTAAAGGGTATTACAAAGATTGATCAAATAAACATGGATAAGATTGAGTATGGTTCCTATTGTGAGAAAAAACAAGGTTACGTGAGAAAATTGGACAAAATAATATTTTATGTATTACGGACATTATAGATTGAAAGACTGAATGAAATTAAGTTCAATGAAAAATGGATTTTAGCAGAAATTTTGAAAAAATATGGTTTTGGTTGAGGAAAAAAGGGTGGGGAGAAGTGCTTGTTAATATATCTCTATGTGATATTATGAAAAGTGTAAGTAAATATGTATGTAATAAGTAGTGTGTGTATATATGTATATGTGTGTATATATATATATATATATATATATATATATATATATATATATATGTATATGGGTCAAATCTATATCTCACAATCATGAAGACGACAATCCTGAGACGAGAATTAGGAAAACAGGTAACACCGAACCACCAAAGTTTAACCAGGGCATGAAAACACTTTCCCAACATGGGGAATTGTGTCCTTTCTACACTGTAGTGCGGTCCCAGAGTTGGTATACATAGTTAAAAAGTTAGTTTTATATCACAAAAACCCAGCATTTTAACAGGGGTGTGTATATTTTTTATACCCACTGTGTGTGTGTGTGTGTGTGTGTGTGTGTGTATATATATATGTATATATATATATATATATAAATATATATGTATATATATATATATATATATATATATATATATATATATATATACACACACACACACACACACATACATGGGTTACCTTCTATATCCTGAAATCACAAAATCACAAAGGTGACAATACCAAGACGAGAATCGCAAAAACAGGAAACACTGAACCATTGAAGTTTAACCAGGGAAAGTAAACACCCACCCCCTGCCCAGAAAACCACAGTGGAAAACTTCTCTAAAGCAAATTTCACACTCCTCAAAACCAAGGTGGAATCCTTCAAAGCCCCCGGGCCTGTGGAAAATATGGCCCAGACTGCAGAATCCTTTATAAACACATTCTATGAACACCTTCAGGAATGCATGGATCATGCAATCCCAAATAAAACCAAGACCCAATCCTCCAAAGGCAGACGTCCTGTCTGGTGGACCCCAGCCATAAACAAACTATACAATAGAAGGAGGAAGCTACTACATGACAGAGTAAAATCCCAAAAAGGGAAGGCATCTCTGATCAGTATTAGCAAAAAACTACGGGCAATCATAAAAGCATCTAAGGCCAGCTTAGAGAGAAAAATTGCACAGGACACTAAGGATAATCACAAGGCTTTCTTTAGTTATGTCAGGAACCTGGATGGGAATTCCCAGATATGCTCAGAATTAGTCCAAAATGACAAAAAATACACTGAACCCACAGACATTGCCAACATCCTAGCTGACGGGTTCAGTGCAAACTCCCCCCCCCACCAAAAGGGCCAATATCTATCCCAGCAGTGTGCTGCCCCCCTGGCATCTCAGATGCTCAGGTAAGAGCCACCCTCTCCAAAGCAAAAAAACACAGCATCAATGGGACCAGATGGTGTCCCGGGCTGCGTCCTACATGAACTCCAAGAAGAGCTAAACCCAAACATAAAACTACTGTTCAATCTCAGCCTTACTACAGGATATGTACCCAAAGAGTGGCGTACAGCAACAGTGGTCCCTCTCCACAAAGGTGGTGCCTCAACAGATCCTGGAAAATATCGCCCCATAAGCCTGACTAGCTTGGTCTGCAAAGCTATGGAAAGGATCATCATGGACCTCATAACTAAAGATATTGGGGACCTACAGACACTGGATCCTACCCAGTTCGGCTTTGTTAAGGGCAGATCCTGCCTCTTAAACCTGGTCGATTTCTTTGAAACAGTCACCAAGGCCATTGACGAGGGGAAGGTGGTCCACACAGCCTACCTGGACCTTGCAAATGCCTTCGATACAATACCCCACTTGGGCATTATAGATAAGCTCACCAGCTTAAATATAAACCCCTATGTCACTAGATGGGTTACAAACTGGCTCAAAGACAGAACCTGCATGGTTAGAATTGTTGGAGCCATGTCAGACTCCAAACCAGTTACAAGTCGTGTCCCACAAGGCTCAGTCCTGGGACCTCTCTTGTTTGGTATATATTTCCCGGAGGTACAGGCCAACATGGAAGGACTGTGGCTGACCAAGTTCGCAGATGACTGCAAACTGGGCACCATAATCGACTCTCCAGCCGACACAAGCATCCTCCAAAAGGGCCTAATAGAAACAGACAACTGGTGCCAGAGCCATGGCCTCAAGCTAAACGCCAAAAAGTGTATAGTCATCCCCTTTGGCAAAAACAAAGTGCCCACAAATTACCACATAGGTGGTAATCCATTAAGTATGGAAGAAGTAATTAGGGACCTGGGGACCCAAGTTGATAGCAATCTCTCATTTGACAACCACATGGCCAAAGTGGTTAGAAAAACATTTTATATAGCCCACCTAATCATGATCACATCTAGATCAGGGGAGGTCATCGTGCCTCTTAACTCATCCCTCATCAGGCCCATAATTGAGTACAATGCCCCTTTTGGGATGTACCTTACCAGACACCTGCAGCAACTGGAAAGACCCCAAAAGTACCTCACCAAGAGGATCAAAGGGCTCAAACAGATGCCATATGCTGCCTGGCTAAAGAAACTCCAGCTCTACTCAGTAGCATACCGCCTGCTCAGAGGCGATCTGTGCCTGATGTATAAAGCCATGTCCATCCCGGAATTAATGGACATGCTGCACCTCAGAAAATCCAAATCACATCGAGCTACGCGCTCAAGAGACTTGATCCTCAGCACTGAAATAAATAGGACATGCTGGAGGGACAGATTCATAACCCAGAGGCTCCCTTCACTCTGGAATAAACTCCCAGTCCAGGTTAGGCAGAGCCCCTCATTAACCCTCTTCAAGAGGAATCTTGATGAGTGGATGGGAGATCGTAGGTTTACCCTGGGTATCACTTCTGTGTCACTGTTAGACAGAGGCACAGTATACTAACCTCGAAAAAGGACATAGCAAAATTAATTTAAAATGGGTGGCGAAAGCCAAACACACTCTGGCTAGGCTTATAAATTCCCTAGGGAAGAGCCTAGTATGAACCTATGAACCTATAAAACAACACAAACACTCACCACACCATCTAAAAAATACCTCACAAGATGGAAGCTTTTTTTTACACAGAAAAACATCCAGGCCTGGCTAAAAGTCTGCCAAAAGCATGTGGGAAAATGTGTTATGGTCTGATGAGACTGAGGTTGAACTTTTGGCCACAATTCCAAAAGGTACATTTGGCACAAAAACAACACTTTGCATCACCAAAAAACATCACCCCCATGGTGAAGCATGGTGGTGTATGGTTCCTATCAGAATGATGAAAAATCAAAATCTCGAATGCTCGAATGAGCAAAAACGCAGGTAATTGAAATCAATATTGTGAGATTGTGGTACAGTGAAGATCAGAAAATTTGCCCTTTCCTCACTGTAGTGCGATCTTGGAGTAGGAATATATTTTTAGGGGGGTGTGTGGAGCACAGCCACCCACAATAGCGATTTCAATTACCTGCGTTTTCCCTCATCCAAGCGTTCGAGATTTTTATTTATATACACCCGTTGGTGTCACTTTACTTCAGCTGGAACTGTGGCTTTAGTCAAGGTGGAGGAAATTATGAACAGTTCCAAATACCAGTCACTTTTGGCCCAAAACCTTCAGGCGTCTGCTAGGAAAGCTGAAGATGAAGAGGAATTTCACTTTACACCACAACAATGACCCCAAGCATACATCCAAATCAACAAAAGGATGGCTTTACCAGAAGAAAATTAAAGTTTTAAATGGCCCAGCCAGAGCCCAGACCTAAATCCAATAGAAAATATGTGGTGTGATCTGAAGAGGGCTATGCACAAGAGATGCCCTCACAATCTGACACAATTGGAGTGCTTTTGCAAGGAAGAGTAGGCAAATATTGCAAAGTCAAGATGTGCCATGCTGGTAGACTCCTAGCCAAGAAGACTGAGTGCTGTAATTAAATGAAAAGGTGCTTCAATAGAGTATTAGTTTAAGGGTGTACACACTTATAAAGCCAGCTGATTGTACGTTTTTTATTTTTTATATTTTTTTCCCCTAACAGATTTGTTTGTTTTTCAATTGAATTGGAAAGGTTACAGGTCACATTAAAGGTGGGAAAAGTTTTGAAATGATTTATTGCAGTCTCATTTTTTTAATCGCAAAAACCTGGCATTTTAACAGGGGTGTGTACACTTTTTATATCCACTGTAAATATATATATATAAATATATAAATAGATATAACTAGATAGAGATGTAGATATGAATATACAGCAATAAAAAACCTACTCTTTTATAGGTGCCATGGGATCTTTTACATCTCCTTGTGCTACTACCAACTCAAGCAGATGGGGCTTTGGTTTACCATCTCATCCAAAGGACAGCACACTCAGGAGTACAGCACCCTGTTATACAACACTGCAGTTCAACAATAGTCTTCATATAAATATAGAACTTACAACCTTCTGCACCAAAGGCAAATCTGTTACCTCTTGCACCACTGACACTGTGATGCTTGTGGCAGTAATGTGTTTTTTACCAAGGCCATAACTGTGCAAGTTGCTTCCCTGCAATCATTTTCCTGAACACACGTCTTTAACTATTAATGTTCTAGTTCATTTTCCTTGCAAGCTAGCATTCATCACTGACAAATACTTGAATCTCCTTTTATTGTCAAACTACAATAAAATGGAGTAGCACAAACACAAGTTCTTAATACAGAGTTAAGTCACCAGTCAAAGAAAAAATTATTTTAGCGCAGCCTTACAACTTGAAAGTGTGTACCAGAATAACAAGAAACTGTGCATGCCAATAAATATTTTCATTATTCCAACAAACTAGGTATATGATCCTTATTTTCTGGTAGTACTCTTAACTGTAGATGGGAGTCCATTGAGCTTTCAAATTTATTCTTTCTGAATACTGTTTGATTGAATGCTAATTGCTGAAAATGACTTCTGTTATTTATTGAGATGACACTTTTCCCAACTGTTGTGTAATCTTGAAGTTGGTATATCTATCTATCTATATATATATATATATATATATATATATATATATATATATATATATATACATATACCAACTGTGTGTGTGTGTGTGTGTGTGTGTATGTGTATATATGTGTGTGTGTGTGTGTGTGTGTGTGTGTGTGTGTGTGTGTGTATGTATATATATATATATATATATATATATATATATATATATATATATATATATATATATATATATATTTATATAGGTTAGGGGAAAAGGAGTGCAGGTGGGCGTGTTCGCTGAAAGAAACCTTTTTTTTTATACAGAAAGTGGATTTCAGTCATTAGAATTTGAATGAACAGCATTCAGAAATAGTACATTCAGCTGATTGATATGATTTCCTGTAGTTGTTTTTAATTCTTCTTTGTAACTGTTTCTTATACTTATTCAGTAGAATTGTTATTTGCTAAATGTTTAATCCTACCACCTTTTATTGGTGATGTAAGCTTTCTATTATTATAAGTGACCAGGTTATACTCAGCAGTTTGGCACTGCAGGATCTGTAATGGATGAGCAAATAACACATTAGGCTATTTAAATAAAAACACGTTAGGTCTTTCGAATTACTATCCAACAGCCAGAAACCACATTTATTGCTCAAAAAGTACAGAAGATTGAGGAAGTGTTTTTTTTAATGGATACACTTTTATTTGTATTCCATGTTATGTAGGTAAATACACTGAGATACTTTTTTAAATGGATACACTTTTATTTGTATTCCATGTTATGTAGGTAAATACACTGAGATACTTTTTTAAATGGAGCACTTTTATTTTTTTTTTACTCTTTTCAGATACTAAATTGGCGCACCTTTATTTTTTATTCTGTGTTGTATAGGTAAATACATTCAGATGCTTTTTAAATGGTGCAGTTTTATTTTTTATTCCATGCTGTGTAGGTAAATACATTCAGATGCATTTTTAAATGGTGCACTTTTATTTTTTATTCCATGTTGCGCAGGTAAATACATTCAGATGCATTTTAAATGGTGCAGTTTTATTTTTTATTCCATGTTGCGTAGGTAAATACATTCAGATGCATTTTAAATGGTGCACTTTTATTTTTTATTCCATGTTGCGCAGGTAAATACATTCAGATGCATTTTAAATGGTGCAGTTTTATTTTTTATTCCATGTTGCGTAGGTAAATACATTCAGATGCATTTTAAATGGTGCACTTTTATTTTTTATTCCATGTTGCGCAGATAAATACATTCAGATGCATTTTAAATGGATGCACTTTTATTTTTTATTTCGTTTGCGTAGGTAAACGCATTTAGATACTTTTTTAAATTGGTGTACTTTGAGTTGTATTCCATGTTGTGCAGGTAAATACATTCAGATACGTTTTTAAATGGATGCACTCTTATTTTTTATTTTGTTTGCGTAGGTAAACGCATTTAGATACTTTTTTAAATTGGTGCACTTTGAGTTGCATTCCATGTTGTGCAGGTAAATACATTCAGATACGTTTTTAAATGGATGCAGTTTTATTTTTTATTTCGTTTGCATAGGTAAACGCATTTAGATACTTTTTTAAATTGGTGCACTTTGAGTTGTATTCCATGTTGCGTAGGTAAATACATTCAGATGCATTTTTTGCTTTTCTGATTGTTTTCAGTGGTCCCCACCTATCACCTAACTTTCTGATTTGTTCCTTCCAATTGTGAGACCCTAACTCTTTAGCTTCCTGGCTAGGCAACAGCCCTAACATATAATCATTCTCTGTGAGGAGAAGGAGCCTGATCAGCCTCATCGTTCCTGCAGGAGACAAGGGTTTGGAGCAATGGATCAGCCCTACTGTGTATAATCATATGAACTCTCTTCCCGGACCTGGCCTAAGTCCAACTGTGTCTGATGGATTTGCATAAGCTGCCTGTAATAGTGCCCATCTACATGTTTGGATGACCCAGGGATCAATACCCTGACATACCCACAGGGTCAGCTTCCGAACTCAATAGTTTCTACTGGCTGCACCTCAGTTTACAGATTGGGGTCAGTGTTGCACAAGTCATACCACCTCCCTCTCCCTGGAATGAGTGAGCAGGCATTTTTTGCTCCTATCCCTGCCAACTAGCTCTTTTATATTAGTGAAACAAAAACGTCAAACATTTATCAAAACTTTTTTTCAGTGCCCTTAAAAATGCTATGAAAAGTTGTCTGGTTATACACTAAATTGCTTTTGATGCTCCAAAATGTTTACCGGTTATTTTTAACTGCAGAGGTGCATTTGGGCACTATTTGTTCAGTATGGTACTAGACCCAATTATGTTGCAGTGCATGTACAGTTGGGTAGAGTTGTGCAGTGGTTAGAGCTGTTGTTCCAGACCACTTTGTGCTCTGGTTTAGTTCCCTTCTGGGATACCTTATGTTCAAAGCCTACCTGTTATCCTTCTGTCTATATGTTTCTTCACTGGATGTTCAAGTTTCCTTCCACATCCTGACTATATGCAGGCATATGAATTAGCAGTCCTCAAAATGTCCATAGGTATGTGCATCCATATGGTGTAAGTAAATAACGTGCTGCTGTACCGTCCAGCGTTTAGGCTCCATGTGTCCTGCAACCTTGAAAACGATAAAGTGGATATTAGAAAATGAATAAATGTATGTGCAAGTATGTTTGTTAACTGACTGGACTGATTTGGGACCTGTTTTATTCACTAACTGGGCTATAGTGTTATAATACAAGAAAATCCTCTAAAGTGCAGTCATAGGTTCATAGGGTCATAGGATGACACTAGACTATTGGCCCAGAGGCCCTCATAAGCCTAGCCAAGAATTTTGTCCATGTGCCCTCAAAGTCAGAACCTGTTTCCTCTGTCCAGCAGGGACACAGGTGGGATCCCAGGGGTATATTTTCTGTTTCCCATCCAGCTGTCCAGGTTCTTCTTAAAGAGGGCTAGAGAGGTACTCTGCTTGACATGGAGAGGGAGTCTATTCCACAGATGGGGGAGTCTTTGGGACACAGATCTATCCTACCAACAAGTTCTAATAATGTCACAATTCATGTTAAGGCCTTGTATGTGGGTTGCATGAGTGGAGTTTGTCTTACAAATAGGCAGCAACTCCATCAAGCCTGGATCTGAAATGGCATTGTATGCCAGACACAGGTCACTTCTGAGCTGTCTGTATGAGACTGAGTAGAGGGACAGGGATTTTAGCCTATCTGTATAAGATAGGTGTTTGAGACCTTGGATTTTTCTGGTCAGGAACCTCTGTTGTCTCTCCAACTGCTGCATGTGCTTGGCAAGGTACATGCCAAAGGGGGCACTGCACTCGATAATGGGTCTGTTAAGGGAGGAGTACAAGGATGTTATGACCTCCTTGTTCCTGGATGAAATATCCTTATTTATGAGGTGGACCATGTAGAAAGCCTTCCACACAACGGAGGCAACATGGTGGTCAAAAGTCAGGTTGCTGTCAACCTGGGTGCCCAAGTCCCTCATGACTGACTGCATGCTTAGTACGTTATTAATGTGGTAATTAGTGGGGATGACATTTTTGCCAAAGGGGATAATGATGCATTTCTTGGCATTCAGTTTGAGGCCATGCTTCTGGCACCAGTCATTAGTTTGGGTAAGGCCCACTTGGAGGATGTTCACATCAATAGGGGAATTTAAGACAGTGCCTACCTTGCAGTCATCTGCAAACACTGTCAGCCATAGACCACTGGTTTTGGCTTGCATCTCAGAAAAGTATATCCCAAACAGTAGATGCTGCAAGACTGATCCTTGGCATACACTACTTGTTATGGTTCTTCTACTAGAGGTGGCTTCCCCTACTTTGACTGAGTGGGATCTATCAGTGAGCCAGTTAGCTACACATCTGGTAACATACCAATTGATGCCTAGCTGGGAAAGTTTATCTATTATGCCTGAGTGGGGAATAGTGTCAAAGGCTTTTGCTAGGTCAAGGTAGCACCATCTTCCCCTCATCCATGGGTTTGGTGACTGTTTCAAAGAAGTCAATCAAGTTTAACAGGCATGATCTCCCTTTGACAAAACCAAACTGTGTGGGGTCAAGCGTTTGGAGGTTGCCAATGTCCTTCTTTATAAGGTACATGATAATGCATTCCATGGCCTTGCAGATCAGGCTAGTTAGGCTGATGGGCCTATAATTGCCTGGGTCAGTGGATGCTCCACCTTTGTGTAGAGGGATGACAGTGGCTATCCTCCATTCAGCTGGGATGAAGCTGGTGCTCAGGCTTTGGTTGAATAGGGTGTTCAAGTAGAGCTGAGAGCTTATTTCTGAATTCATGTAGGATACAGCCAGGGATGTTATCGGGTCCCATGGAGACTGTATTTTTTGCCTTTAAGAGGTTATTAAGGACCTACTCCCTGGTGATGAGGGGAAGGAGGCAGGTGCTGTGGATATCCTGGTTTACTGATGGGGGGGATAGGGAGGTGAAGTTTTCAGTGAACCTGTATGCCAGCAGGTTGGCTATATCTAACAATGTAACATGGAATAATACAATATCTGATAAGCACTATGACTAGAAATATCAAATAATCTGATAATCCTATTATCAAATATATAGCCTTAAATATCTTAATACATCATAAAATAAAAAATAAAAAAAATCAGATTACATTATGCCTAAGTAAAACATAAAATCTCTGACAGAGTAGAAACATATGAAGATATATGTATGCAGAATAAGTGAAATAACTGATAAATTCCAGAAATGTGTTATACAGAATAAAAGGTATAGAAACAAAAATGAGAGAGAAATAAGCCATGATTAAATGTATATATATCACACTGAACTCCGGCAGCAGCCATGGACTTAAGCAAACAAAGAGAAAGTAATTATTCACTATCCATGAGGCAGTGACATGCAAATCATGTATGTAGATGGGAAATAAATGAATTTCTGACAGGAAAAACGGCGAGTAATTTTTACATTTATAGTTATTGTCTTCCAAACTGTAGGACCCTACTTAGGTATTTAGCCGATTTCTACTGCTATTACTTTAATATCAATTAACAACACTGACTTCTGTCAACAAGGACCAAAAGAAATCAAGACATGCAGACATCCATTTCAGTCTGCCAACATTTTTACCACTTCTATATGCAGAGAACTTGTGCTAATGTGGAGACCCCCTCAACCCACCTCAAGAATCAACAGCATAGTAACCTATAACAAGTCTGGAACAATTTTACTGTAATTATAATTAAGACAGGCCTGCACACTGACTATACTGTTGCCCAAAAACCCACTTTGTCCACTAAGC
>NC_056745.1:1449273993-1449346493 GCF_019279795.1 Protopterus annectens
TGGTTGCAACACTGTTTTGTACACCTTACTTTTCAGCTTCTTTGGCATTCTTCTGTCATACACTACGCCGGACAATCTACACCAGTTGGCTGCAGCCCTTCTGATTCTAGCTATGACCTCCCCATTCAGACTTCTTTTCTACTCAACCACCCCTCCCAGATACTTGAACATTTCCCTTCTATCTCAGTTCCCAGCTTCCTCTGATTTCCATAATATGCTTCCATTACCACTGTCTTATCTCTATTTATTTTCATCCAATGTGTCTTCAGTTTTGCATTCCATTCCCATATCCTTCCCTGAAGTTCTAGCTCAGAGTCTGCCTGTAATGCCACATCATCTGCTTACAGCAACTTTGTTGGTCTGTCCCCTCCAACCTGTTTGCTAATGTAGTCCATCACCAGTATGAACAGCAGTGGGCTCAGAGCTGAACCTTGGTGCACACCCACTCCCACTGGGAACCCCTCTGTAAAACAGAACACTGTTCGTACTTGAGTCATTAGGTCCTTGCACATAGCTTGCACTAACTCTACCAATGTTTTACTCACAGTACCACCCAAATCAGCTTTCTTGGGATCTTGTCACATGCTTTTTCCAGGTACCCAGTTGGACTTTCTCCTCATCTCTACCTTCTTCTCATCTATCTGTTTCACTGCAAACATCAGGTTGGTTGTGTTGCATCCTGATGTGTATCTGAACTGCTCATCTCTCATTTTACTTTCTACTACTTTGTGTATATGTTTATCAATCCCTCTCTCTAGAACAATCATACAATGTGACAGGAGTTTCTAGGAATGCCAGAGCCCCGAGTAAATGTTTTGAACGGTTGTACATTTTCTCCAGTCAACTTCCAGGTCTTCAGCTTGGGCTTTGTTGCCCTTGGAAAATTCTATGACCACTGCTTGCATCTGATTGTGGCAATCAATGGTTTATGCTGTGGGTCAACTGTTTCACTAGGGGTGACTTTGCAATCCCTGATTCTACCCCTGTGCCCTTTCCTTACTATGGGAAAGTCTACATGAGTTGCATTTTGGCCACTATTGTGTGTGATTTTGTGACTTTCTCTCCTTCTGAACCATGTGTTGGTTACTATCGAGCTATTTTCCAGAAAGAAGTATGGAATGGCCTCTCTTTCTTTACTCCTGTTGTTCCACCTTTATGGACCCTGGCAGTCCTTGTATCCTGTTCTGTTTGTCCCGATATGTGCATTCAAGTCACCCATTATCAACATTAATTCATGTTGTCCTGCTTTATCTAGTAGGGCCTGCAACTACTGTCTGAATGCACTCTCTTCCTCACTATCACAACCCTGCTGTGGGCATAGGCTGAGATTATGAATACTGCCCTGTCAATACACTGGAGTCTGACTGCCATGAGCCTGTCACTAAATCTGATAATATTCCTCACTGCCTCCTGAAGCCGCTCTCAAAACAATTCCCACACCATTTCTATCCTTTTCTACTCCTGACTTGTCGACTCTGCATCCAAAGCCAAGTGGCTTTGCTGCACTGCTGCACTGTCCTTCCATCTGGTTTCTTGGATACATAGGATGTCCAGCTTCCTCTGTGTCATCATGCCATCCACTTCCAGGCTGTGTCCTGTCAGTGAACCTACACTGAGTGTTACAAATCTTAGTTCGTGTTTTGCAGGTTTATTTGGTTTTACAACCTGCTTTCACTCAACAGAGCTATCCGAGGTAACCCAGGCTGTGGAAGTAGCTTATTGACCCAGGGCTGCTGGGCTTTATGGTGGGCACATACTGATCAATAGGTGCACATACAACACCCCACCCACCATTAGCATAGGTCCCTGGCATTGGTCAAATACCCATACCCATACCCATTTGGTGATATTAGGCAACATGATCAAATAACCTAGAGACATATTTTATGCTATCAAGTGAATAGCCCAACCACAGTGTGCAGTCTGTGATCTGTATTCTCCTATCTTGAGGATACTGCATACCACAGAGGATACCCAAAGCAGTTGATATGTATAACTCTTCCCGTATAGGGCACGGTGTAGAGTTTGTGGTGGTGCCCATAGCTCATTAATTGGTGAGTTTGAGATGGAAACAGTCAGCATGTGTTCTGGAGGTGAGAGGAACCCCACAGAGAGACAAGGAGAATATACAAACTCCAAACAGGCATTGGTCGGAGGTCAGGACTGAACCTTGTACCTTGTGCATAGGAAGCAAAGACCTTAAACATTATGCCAAATGGTATCTTCTTCTTCTTCTTTCAGCTTTTCCCATTTAGGGGTCGCCACAGCGGATCACCTGTCCGCTCATGAATGGCAGCAGAGTTTTACGGTGTGGAATTGCCAGCCCAGCTTCCAACCTTCCACAGAAGGCACACACATGCATGCACTCACACCTAGAGCCAATTTAGAGTGTCCAATCCACCTACAGCATGTCTTTGGGAGGAAACCGGAGCACCCGGAGGAAACCCACACGACCACAGGGAGGACATGCAGACTCCGCACAGAAGGCACCCCGGCCGAGAATTGAACCAGAGAACCTCTTGCTGTGAGGCAGCAACGCTAACCGCTGCACCACCACGGCTGCCCCAAATGGTGTCTAATATATAACATTATATATAACTGAATATTTTCAGAAGTTCTGCATACTTTTTAACAAATTGTTACTTCATCTGTTGGGAAAACAAATTGAAATAATATATAAATATACTTAGGAAGACTATCAGAGAACGTCATCCTAGATGAGTACCATATGAAATGACAGATCTGCCTGTAGATCCCCCAGTGTGGTATTTATAACAGTCCAGAAATGAAATTGGTGCAAGTATAAGTGTAATACATTTAAGTTTTCACAAGTGAAAATTCCTATAGGGTAGTGCTAATACATATATAATGATTTCAGTTTGTTTTTCACTTATTTTCAGATAACAACTGTCACACAGATAGGCAGCAAACGTAATGATTCATTACTTCTGCAACCTGCGATTGCATAATGTGTGTGATAAAAATGTCATAGCTTCATAGTTTAGTCACTCCAGACAAAACCTTTTTAGGATTTGTAAAAGTGTTATATTTTACTATTGTGAGCACCACTTGAATGAAAAACAAGTTCTGAAATTACATCCATGGTTTTATTGTAAAGACTAGATTTTGAATAAATATTACATAAGAAGCTCAAAACATCTAGACATCTTTCAGTGGGATAAATGTTAGTTCTGTTGTTCAGCTTTATTAATAGAAGATCACATTAGATTATCTCATAAGCCCTCGTCAGAATGCTATGACCATTAAAACCATTATGCAAAAAAATATATGTTTTGATCCACAGTGTTCATCAACATATGAAAAAGTATATTTACAGGTACTAAAACTCAAGAGACAATGATAAACCATATTTGATGCAGCATGTGTTTGTTGGTAGTATATCACGGACCCAGAAGGTAATTTTGTATTACAAATGGTCCTGGTATCAACAGCCCTCTCCTTGTAGGAAACTGACAAGAGATGTTTTAGAAGGTTTAAGACAAGGTGTGGGACACCATTATAATAGTCATTGATACCTGCTTGTGATTAACCCGAGTGATACTTCATGATAATGTTTTATTTATTAATAAGTCAGTTATTTGTCTTTGATGACCAGGAAAGTTTGAGTGGACAAAGCCCATTTTCAGTGGAGACCCAGGAAGAAAAGCTCCAGCAGCTCCAGATATCTGTGCAGTAACCGAGTCCTGGTTCAAGGCTCCAGAGAGCACTCCTGCAATACCAGGCTACAATTCGTACCACACTTTTCGGCCACAAAACCAAGACCAAAACACTAAAGGTGGAGGAGTGTCCATATTCACTAAGGATATTCACACCTCCAGGCTAGTTGCCCAATACAATGCATCTGAAATTCTCCAGGTGCAACTAACACTAGGTAAGACTGCAATCCAAATTGTAGCTTGCTACAGATCCCCCACCATACCCCAAGATTCTCACTACACCTTTCTAAACATACTGGAAAATATTAAGATACAACCAAACACCCTAATACTGGGTGATTTCAACTACCCTGCCATTAATTGGGAAAACTACTCGGGTACCAACTCCTTTTACCAACAGTTCTTAGAATTCATAAATTTCAACGCCCTGGATCAACTAATCCACTGTCCCACCAGAGGAGCCAATATCCTAGACCTGGTCCTTACCAAAATGGGAGATAGATGCTCCACACCAGTGGTTACCCCCTCATTGGTTAGGTCTGACCATAAGCAAATCACCTTTGACATCCACACCCCCCCCCCAGTAAGGAAACCTCCTTAAAAAACTTCTCCAAAGCCTACTTCATTCTACTGAAGTCAGAAGTGACAAACTTCACAACACCCACACAGACGGGATCTGGAAGTTTGACTGCAGAATCCTACACTAAGGCACTGTATGAGCACATCCACTCGTGCATGAATCGTGCCATCCCAAATAGAACCAAGATGCTCTTCTCCAAAAAAAGGAAGCCAATCTGGTGGTCCCCTGCTATAAACAAACTATACAACAGAAAGAAGAAACTGTTGCAGAAAAGAGGAAAATCCCAGGATGCAAAAAAACTCCCTCGCCAGCCTCAGTAAGAAGCTGAGATCCCTCATAAAATCCTCAAAAGCTAGTTACAAAAATAAAATTGCCAAAGATTTCAAAGACAACCACAAGGCATTCTATAGTTATGTCAATAATCAAAATGGCAATGCTCAGATCTGCTCTAAGCTACAACAGAATGGCATTAAATATACTGATCCCAAGGATACTGCCAATATCCTGTCAGATCGATTTAGTGCCAACTTCACCCCCCTCTCACCCCCTAAAGGGCCCATCTCAATACCAAAAGATTGCCAAATTCCGATAATCACGGCCAAACAGGTAGAAACCGCACTCTCCAAAGCTAAGAATACAGCATTCATAGGACCAAATGACATCCCAGGCTGTGTACTACATGAACTACAAAATGAACTGGCACCTCACCTAAGTGTCATGTTTAATCATAGCCTCACCTCAGGCTTTGTGCCCATTGAGTGGCGCACAGCTACAGTTATCCCGCTCTACAAGGGAGGATCCGCCTTGGATCTTGGGAACTACCATCCCATCAGTCTGACAAGCCTAATCTGCAAGGGCATGGAATGCATTATCATGGAACTTATAAACAAAGGCATTGGCAACCTTCAAACACTGGACCCCACCCAGTTTAGGTTTGTGAAGGGCTGATCTTGTCTCCTGAATCTGATTGACTTCTTTGAATCAGTCTCCAGAGCTGTGGATGAGGGTAAGGTGGTCTACATAGCCTATATGGACCTTGCCAAGGCCTTCAGCACCATCCCCCACTCTGGAATCATAGATAAACTTACTAATCTGGGCATAAATCCCTATGTCACTCGATGGGTTGCCAACTGGCTTACTGACAGAACTCAGACTGCAAAAGTAGCCAACTCCAAATCCAGCTCCAGACAAGTGACAAGTGGAGTACCTCAGGGTTCAGTCCTGGCACCACTCTTGTTTGACATCTACTTCTCTGAAGTACAGGCCAACAGTGCACTAAGGGACTCTGGCTAACAAAGTTTGCAGATGACTGCAAACTGGGAGCCATTATTGAATCCCCAAATGATGTGGATATTCTACAAAATGCCTTACAGAAACAGATGCCTGGTGCCAGAGCCATGGGCTTAAGCTTAATGCCAAGAAATATATAGTTATTCTCTTTGGAAAAAAAACATGTACCCATGAATTACCACATAGGTGGCAGGATGCTAAACATCAAAAGTGTGATGAGAGACTTAGGGACACCTTTGGACAGTGGTCTCACTTTCGATAACCACATCGCCACAACAGTCAGGAAATCCTTCTATGTGGCACACCTCATCACTAAGGGCTTTTCATCCAGAAAAAAGGAGGTCATTATCCCACTGTACTCATCCCTCATTAGACTCATTATAGAGTATAATGCCCCATTTGGTATGTACCTCACAAGACATCTGCAACAGCTGGAAAGGCCACAGAAATACCTCACTAAAAGAATCACAGGCCTAAAGCAGATGCCATATGCTGACCGTCTAAAAAAACTCCAGCTATACTCTGTGGCATATCGTCTACTCAGAGGAGATCTCTGCTTAACATACAAGACCATGTCAAACCCTGAGCTGTTGGACATGCTCCACTTAAAGAAATCCCAATCCCTCAGAGCCACACACTCCAGGGATCTAAACCTTGTCATCACAATGAACAAAACATGCTGGAGGGATAGGTTCCTGACCTAGAGACTCCCCATACTCTGGAATAGACTGCCCATACATGTCAAGCAGAGTGCCTCATTGTCCCTCTTCAAAAGGAACCTTGATGATTGGATGGGAGATAGGAAATTCACCCCGGGGATCATGTCAGTCGCCCTGCTAGACAGGGGCCCAGAGAAGTAAATATTGTGGGAAGAAACATCCAGGGAATTGTTATGGTGAGGCTTGCATAGGCCCTAGGTCCGATAGCCTAGTGCCAACCTATGAACCTAAGCAGGTAGATTTAAGATACTCATGACAAAACAAGTCGTTTTACAAAGATATACTGTATAAATAGTTCTTAAGACATCTAGATGCAGACAGACAATAGTTCTGTACTGACCCTATACAAAGATACAGCAGGTATTTCTTCTTCAGAGACATTGTGCGTAATATTAAATTCCAAGTAAAAAATATTTAATATGCAAACAGCTTATGTGCAATATATGTGACAAGTAGACATTGGATATGACTTATAAGACCTAAGTAAGGAGGGTTACAGTATAGATGTTTGGAATAAATACAACTGAAATAAGAAGTGTGAAACATTAATTGGTAGGTACAGAAAAGTAAAATAAATGATAAAAAATGGAGAGAGATTGTAAGACAGGGAGATAAGAATGCTAGGGTACATACAGACACATAAAGTGGTCTTAAGAGAATAGTGTAGGGCATTTGAAGGAGTTGGGTAAAATGGGAAGGTCAGAAAGAACTTGAAGTGTAAAGTGGGGATTAACATAGGAAGGTAATCGAGGAGAAGTGATAGAAAAATGTTTTTGTCTAGAAGAGGAAAGAGGTTATAAAGGGATATTGAGACTGAACTACCAAAGGAAAATGGAGTTCCTTATGTGAGGAGCATGTGCACATCAACATGTGGATTAAATGCTGTTTCACGAAGGGCTCAGAGGTAGAAAACTTCATGGACTGTATTAGGTATGTTGGGATGGTGGTCCCGAGTTTAGATACATAAGGGGGTACAATGAGTAACCTGCTGAGTTATTACCATTTGTTGTGATTACTGAGAGTTCATTGGTTGAGCAAAGGTCTCTAGCTGGACAGTAGTCTTGCAGGGTGTCTTTTAGTGCTCGGAATTTTCTGCTGCATGTATGAGATTGCATGAAGTAATTAGGTGTGAGAATGTTAAGGTAGCTTAAGCCATTGCAATTGTATAACGATGAGTGTCATAAGTAAGACTGGCAGCAAATTTGGCTACTTAATTGCAACAGGCTGCGAGTTTACCTGTGAGCACAGTATTTAGCTTTGTAAGAACAGGTGAGCCATATAGTAGGGATGGAAGAAGGTTGTTAGATGCTATGCAGTTGTATAAAGGCACTGATTGTCTGTGTTTTTTTTTTAATGGCTTGCAATATATGTTGATCAAATTCCAGACTATAGTCAATTACAAGTCCGGATTTTTTTTGGGTTGTGGTTTCAATTTTTGTGTTGTTGGATGAGGTTATGTTGAAAGATTATGCTTTGTTTTGGTATTGTTTACGACTGAAGAGAATACATTTTATTTTCTTAGAATTTAAACTTAGATTTGCATGTTTTAGCCAACTTGGGTGATGTTCTGAAGTGCTAGTAGGAATAGGGCTGCACATATAAGGGTTAATTCATCAGCATATTGAACAATAATAGCGCAGTGAGTGGCTGTATATAGTCTGTTTATAGAAATGGTGAATAAGAGGGTGCCTAATCTGGTCTATGTGGGGTACTGATAGTGAATGGCAGGGAGGAGCGGAGATTTTTTTCCATTTGACTGCTTGCTGGCGGTTATTCAGATAGTTGTGGACCCATGAGAGAGACGGCTGGCTGAGGCCAGATAAAGAAAAGTTCAGTAAGAAGATGTTGATGGGGATACGGTGTCAGACGCTCTTCGATAAATCTAAGAATGATGACGATACCAGGCTGCTGTCATTCCTGTTCATTTATTACACCAATGAAGTCGAAGAGAGCAGTGATAGCACTATACTGAGGTCTAAAACCATACTGGGTTTTGAAGAGAACGTTGTCAAACTATTGCATAAGTTGCAAGTGGATGCATTTTTCTAGTATTTTTGTATTTTTGACAGAGGAAATAAAATGGCTATATATATATATATATATATATATATATATATATATATATATATATATTTTTTTTTAATAAAGGGATTGTGTCTAAATATAGGGGTGTCACTGTCCCCTTTCATTCTGCTCTCAGACCAATCATTAACTAAAATGCTCCCTTTGGCATGTATCTGTCCAGATAAATGCAGCAATTAGAATGCCCACAGCAATACCTTAATAAAAGGATACAAGGCCTAAATAACATGTCCTACATGTCCTGACTCAAAGCCCTGTCACTACATACAGTATATTACATATTGCTAAGGGGCAGCACGAGTCGGGTATACAAGGCATCTGCCTATTCATTACTGATGGACATGAGTTGGATGTACAAGACATCTGCCTACTCATTACTGATGGACATGAATTGGACATACAAGACATCTGCCTACTCATTACTGATGGACATGAGTCGGGCATACAAGGCATCTGCCTACTCATTACTGATGGACATGAATCGGGCATACAAGGCATCTGCCTACTCATTACTGATGGACATGAGTTGGACATACAAGACATCTGCCTACTCATTACTGATGAACATGAATTGGACATACAAGACATCTGCCTACTCATTACTGATGGACATGAGTCGGGCATACAAGGCATCTGCCTACTCATTACTGATGGACATGAGTTGGGCATACAAGGCATCTGCCTACTCATTACTGATGGACATGAATTGGACATACAAGACATCTGCTTACTCATTACTGATGGACATGAGTTGGATATACAAGACATCTGCCTACTCATTACTGATAGACATGAGTCGGGCATACAAGGCATCTGCCTACTCATTACTGATGGACATGAATTGGACATACAAGACATCTGCCTACTCATTACTGATGGACATGAGACGGGCATACAAGGCATCTGCCTACTCATTACTGATGGACATGAGTTGGACGTACAAGACATCTGCCTACTCATTACTGATGGACATGAGTTGGACATACAAGACATCTGCCTACTCATTACTGATGGACATGAGTCGGGCATACAAGGCATCTGCCTACTCATTACTGATGGACATGAATTGGACATACAAGACATCTGCCTACTCATTACTGATGGACATGAGACGGGCATACAAGGCATCTGCCTACTCATTACTGATGGACATGAGACGGGCATACAAGGCATTTGCCTACTCATTACTGATGGACATGAGACGGGCATACAAGGCATCTGCCTACTCATTACTGATGGACATGAGTTGGACGTACAAGACATCTGCCTACTCATTACTGATGGACATGAGTTGGACATACAAGACATCTGCCTACTCATTACTGATGGACATGAGTTGGACATACAAGACATCTGCTACGCATTACTGATGGACATGAGTCGGGCATACAAGGCATCTGCCTACTCATTACTGATGGATTTACTGCACATCAGCAAGTCAAATGGCATCAGAGATGCTCATTCTATGGATCTATACCTCTTCTACAACATCAGCAGAAAGGTTTAAAGGGACAGGTATATCTCTAAGAGGATGCTGCTGCTAAGGAAAAGAATCTCCACCAATACAAAACAAAGTTCATCCCTGCTGATATTCAAGTGCAACTTAGATCTACCGATGGAAAACATGACATTTACCCCAGGACTGCCCCTGTAGTATTAAGGGACAGAGGCAGCTCCTAAATATTTTATCCTGACTTACTATCAAAATGTGGAAAATCAAAGTAATTTTCCACCTTTTGATCAAACAAGTTCATAGGTTCATAGGTTCATAGGTTTATACTAGGCTATCTGCCCTAAGGCATTTATAAGCCTAGCCCAAATTTTTGTGGCTTACGCCACCCCTTATATGAAAAAATACTGTGCCCATTAGTTTGTTGTGCCTCTGTCCAGCAGTGACACAGAGATGATTGCCGGGGTAAACCTACGATCTCCCATCCACAGGTCTAGATTTCTCTTGAACAGAGTCAGCGAGGTGCTCTGCCTCACATGGACCGGGATTTTATTCCACAGCATAGGGAGTCTCTGAGTGATAAATCTATCCCTCCAGCACGTCCTATTTATATCCGTGCTAAGGTTTAAGTCGCTTGCTCTAGTGGTTTTGGTGGATTTGGATTTTTTGAGGTGGAGCAAGTTTACTGAAATTGGTAATAATGAAGTACCAAAATTGCAGAAATGGTAACATGAAATCGACATTTGAACACCGGATGTTGCAGTGTTGAAAGTCTGTGTTACTGGTAATGTTTTTACAGGGGGCAAAATTTGCCCCCCTGTCCCCCTCGCTCCCCTGCATATTATATAGTCCAACTCTGAGATCCCACTACAATGAGAAAAGCGTGCATTTCCCAGTGCCCACTGTAGTGTGATCTGTTATCAGAACATCGATTCCACAATAGCAAATGCACACTATCATTTGCTCATGTGAATTCGAACATTTTCTGGATAGGCATTGCAAAAACCTGAAAACAGCCTTTCGACCTTCCCAGTTTCTCATATATACCAATCTAAATTTTGATAGTAAACCTTTTATCCCATACATGGGTGTCCTTAAATTATCTATGGTATGATCGTAGTTATTCTTGCCAATGAATATATGACCTATTTAGAAGGTATACCAGCAGTACATACAAGACCTACATTTTGTTAGCAGTAATAATGAGGTTAAGCTATGTTGTGCTTTAATTAACTTGCTTTCTTCATTACGGCTTTTTAAATTAAGAACTTTTCTTCCAATATCTCTTCAGTAAAATAAAAATGGGTATTTGGGGCTTTGAAAGAAATCTTATGGATTCATGAATAAAGTTACACAATGCAGAAAAAGACCATCTTTGACTTCTGTCCTGCTGATATGTCACTGTTCTTTCTTTATTAATGTGAAACTATAACTTGCATTATAGGACTGTTTTGTCTGTGTAAACGGAAAGCATAAACCAGTTGTCATGTTTTATAACACCAGTAAAAAGGTTAGAAGAGTTGCCCTTGACCGTCTTGTCTGGTATCACAATGTTGTTCATTCCTCAGAAAATTCTCTTTGGCTAAATAAAAACATGTAGCTTACTTACATGAGAGAAAGGAAAATTTAAAAACTACATAAACACATGAAACCGACACACATTTTCATTCCCTGACCCACCACTGTACTCCCCCCCCCAAGAAAATCTCTACATACTGTGATATAGTTCCAGTATCAGACCCTGCCCACTTCTCTCATTAATCCAGGTCAATTCCCTCTTAGCCCTTCACATTTATACTAAATGTTTAAAAAAGTCAAAAGAACTTTATCCAGTTTTAGTTGAAAGATTCATTATATGCCGTTAGAAGCATTTTAAAAAAATCAGAAAAATAGTTTTCTTCTTTACTAAAAAAAGTTACTATTTCAAAAACTGGCAACAACATGAATTGACTGTCAGCTGATGGTTAACATAACCAAAACACCAAACAATACCACACAATAACTAACCAACATGACAAAGAACTCTACAAGCCATAATTTAATATAAGAATAAAACCATTGATTATATAGGCAGCCAGACATGACTATGAAGAAAGGAGGGCAAACAGCTGTTGGGAGGAGGGAATAACCTAAACCATACCAACAAATAAGCAATACCTGAATCCACAAATAGCATCATTTGTCAGAAGAAACAAATCCTACCAAGTAGTAAGGCTTCCACTGGAACATCAAAAATAAATACAATATAATACAATAATTAAAAAAATAATAAATCGGAAAATATGCATTTTGCATAGATGGAAATCATTATTTCTTGCCTAATAAAATCTGCATAATTGTCTAATGGGAAAGAATGGGGAGTAATGGATGCCCCCCCCAAAGTCTTATAACTTTCCATTTAAATTAAATGCATTTATTTATTTAATATTTGTTTACCAGGAAAGTCTGACTTGGAATGAACCGATTTTCAGCAGAGGCCTGAGGAGAAATACTCTGGAGAAATGTAATAGGTAGCACTTTATACATATGCCTGTAGCTTTCATTTCTGTAACAGGTGTGAAAAAACATCATTAATATGATTTGTAGTCATACTTTCAGTAGGTATAGGCAAAAACTTGAAGGGCATCTGGGCAATCATGTTAAACTATCTGGGAATCCATAAAGGAATGCAACTCGAGGATCCACACATTTCTTTCTGCTGTTTTGGAGGACCTTCACGAGTTTATGGGTTTTCTTAGCCTTTTACAATGTTAGTTTTGCAAAGGGTAGCTACTTATTTTGTTAGAGAAACTTTAGACAGATGCTGTCTAGCTGGTTTCTTGTACATTCTTCTGGAATGATCTAATTTTCAGAAAAACTGTGAAGGAGTATACCAACACGCCAGGGAAATCACTGACTGACAAAGGCCAGCACTGAAGAAACATTTCCTTCTCGTTTCATGGAATAAAGATGTGTCTGCAAGCAACATATACTCTAACAGTCCTAATTACCTCACTTATTTATTTGTCTTTGCAATTTAGATCATTATCTTATCACTGTAGGTCAACAGAAGGTAACACATTTTTAGAAAACAGCGGCTCACTTGTATATATGTATTACCCACCAGTCACAGAGATAGCTCCATTTACTGCATACCTTTTTTTGTTTCTTTCATTCTATTATACCATTTGGCAGGAATAAAACTACTAGATGGGGATGTGTTTATGATGAATAGCACTTTTATGTCACTACTAAGCATGACGCTACACTCCATTTAGAGCACAGTTGGTATGGCTGCGCTGAGTTGGTTTTTATTTTAAATCTGAGCAAGGCGCTTACCTTAGTTTTGACCTGAGCAGACTTTTGTTATTTTGCATTACACTTAAATAATAATAATAATATTTTCAGTTTGGATTTATTCGGTCAGACTGACATTTTGTAGGGCAACATGACCACTGGCTGACATACTGTCAGGTTTATTTCAGGGCACGTTATCTTGCATATACTTCATACCCTCTGACACTAAACAATAATAAGCCCAAAGGTACTAGCATTTTGGATCACGGTGATTACTGCAGCTGTATGCACGATGAACATCCACATAAGTATTCTTAAAGGCATTCAACTATTTAAAAAACAAAACCTCTAACAACTGCAAAAACATTTTGGTTTTTAAAAAGATACCAAAGAAGAAATGAAAGTGTTTCAAAATAAATAGCTGAGGGATGCAGATTGCTTGATCACTATGAGTTTGTTGGCAGATTAAGAAATCCATTAAGAGAATGACAAGTGTGTATGGAACAGCTACAAAAAGAAATTACTTAAAAAATACCAGAAAAGGCTATGATTTAAACAATATCAACAGAAACAACTCAAAGTAATGTCTGTCAGTTTTACAAAAGTGTGATTAATTTTCATGCACTTAATAAACCATCAATCAGTTCCCAAAGAAAAGTTTCAGTTATGGGAAATCTCCAGTTGACCAAAAACTGTTGCTTTAAATTGAAATTGTAGATGATACTCCAGACAAGGTCACAATCTAAGAGCAGGTAGCTAAAGAAGCAATAAAAATAAACCTTATGATAAACGCTGGGGATGCAGCAATGAAAAAGTTTACACAAAATAGTGCATGTCTTGTGGACACTCCGATGCAGCCTATTGTGGACACTAAGGCCTCTAAGACTTTTTGTATAGCTAAATATATAGAGTTCCACACCAAAAATATTTTTGAAAATAACTATTGTTTGCTAACAGACTCATTGGAGTTCCTATCTAAGATATCTCAGGATATATATAGTGATAATTCAAAATTTGTAACCATTGATATCCAGGACTTGTATTCAGTTATTCCACATGACATTGGAATAGAATGGTTTTACGAATACTTGTGGTTTAATACCCAGCTGGATAAGAGAGTAATTGATAATGTTAAGAGTCTCATGAGTGTAGGTTTGGAGAATACCTTTTTGATTTTTGAAAATCAGTTATTCAGGCAGAAAACTGGTGTGGCTATGGGAGCGGTATGTGCCCCTATGTTTGCTAATGCTGTACTCTGACATTGGGAGACCCACTATGTGTTAGATTCGGAATTCAGGTATTGTTTTTTTTTTTTATGGCTGGTATTTGGATGACATGATTTTCTTGTGGCGAGATAGTGATGAGAGGCATTTTAATTTTTTGATCATTTACATGCCGCCACAGGGGTTTTGAGGTTTACTTTAGACATGCAAGATGACCCAGTTAACCTTTTGGACATGATAGGCTGAGAAAGAGTTGAGATAAAAAGTGTTTTGAATCCACTATCTACAGAAAATTGACATATTCATATTCTTTTCTCCACTTTGGTAGCATGCAACCGTTGCACTAGAAAAACGCCCTTGTTGAAGGTCAACTTGTAAGCCTGACAAGTGTGATAAATTGAGGAGCATGTTTAATTTAAGGGGCTACCCAGACTCTTTTTTAATGGACATTTTCAATGAAGTAGACAATAAGAGAAGTTCAGGTTATTTTATGCCTTTATGCTGCGGTGGTACGGCGGTAGCATTGTTACCTCACAGCAAGAGGTTCTCCTGTTCGATTTTCGGCTGGGCATGGGAGTGCCTTCTGCGTGGAGTTTGCATGTCCTCCCCATGGTTGGGTAGCATTCGAAAGACATGCGTGTGTAAATGAGCGTGTCTTCATTGAAGGTTAAGCATCGAGCTGGCACCTCGGCATTTCGTAAAAATCTACTGCCAATCATTAGCGGACCGGAGTTCCGCTGTGGTGACCCCTTACCGGGAAAAGCTGAAAGACAAACAACAACAACTGGGTAACTGTACCATGCAATAGGGCATTTACTTTAACTTTTAATTGTGATTTTTATGAAATGAAGGCAATTTCTCAGAATTGGAAGGTGTTCTAAACTGAACAGCATATTATGGAGACAGTGGGAGAAAGACTTACTATTGTTTACAAAAAAGATCAGGGTTTTAAAACTGTGCTTGAGAGAGCAACCAAGATACAGCTGGATGGTAGGATGAGTAAATATGGTAGATGACCCCAATGTCTGTATATGCTAGAGGGAAACTCTTTCCTTGTGGACAGTTACAGAGAGATCAAGATTTAAGGTAGCTATCAATGTGGGACCAAACGAGTGGTTTACTTGGCATTGTGCAGGTCTTGCAGTGCATTTTATAGAGGCAAGACTAAACATGTTTATGAAAGGGGTTCATCAGCATATGTATGATATTAGGACAAAAGAAATTGGAAATGCTTTGTATAAACATTGAGGAAAAACCCAAATCATTCCTTTAAGTTTACTGTCATTGCCAAGGTAGAATTGGGGCAGAGAGATGGCCCATTTGACTATGTTTTGGAGTTCTTGGAGCTCAAGTTGCAGTTGAGAACTACCGCCACAGGGTCTCCAGGACAGAATAAAGCTAATTCTATTACTAATATATTGAAATTAAAAGCTGGATATTTTCTATTGTAAGTTAAGCATTAAACATGGAGTGTGGTCATTTTTTATTGTGGGCTTTATACAAGTTTTTTTATGTATGATATGACTGACTATAGTAAGATCTGGAGGGTGAGTTAGTTTGTATTAGATGATTTGTTTTTTTAATTAATTCAATTAATTATGTAATTTATATCTGGATTTGTTATAAATAAGGTTGTCATTTTTATTATTCATTCTGATGAAGTCCATTTTTACTAAGGATGAAAGCACTTAATTTTTTAATATTAAAGTATTGGCGTTTTTTTACCTCCATGGTCTTCGTTTTCATGTGTTGAGTTCCTGGTTTGTGTTTTTCATTTTTTTGACATAGTGGATGGCAAATGTAAGTCTGGTTGTGATACAACAAATCTAGTCACTAAAATTAAACCATTTATTTGGCAAGCTTACATTTATACAGTGCTAATTAAAGTTAGAATATTGTTTTGTCTACTTCATTGTGATTTGGGTGAAATTAAAAATGGAGGCAGACATTGGACTCTGTATAATTAGTGACTACTGTGCAAAATTACAAAAAATGTTTATGATATACTTCCAAAAAGAGATACTTTGCTGTGTAATAAATCCTGAGGGTAAGTTAAGGTGTTAGTGTGTGCCATTTGTATGTCGCAATGGACACCAGCTACTATTTAGAAAAGAGTGTTTTGGGGAGGATGAACTATGCCAATACATGGAAAGGGAATTGGGAATAAGAGGCCAGGAAGGGGAAAAAACACTTTCTCAGCTGAAAATCTGTCAATGCTTCTTGCAGAATCTCTACCTGTATTTACAAATACAGTGGTTACACTACAAAACAGTGATGGCAAAAATGAGTTATGAAGTAAACCCACCATAAGTCTCAAATGGCCAGAATGATACCCTGTACATTAAGGACATACTTAGGCTTTAGCTGTAAACATTACAGAATGTTGGAATTTTGTCTGAACCTAAGCTGAGAGACTAGGCAATATCCACTGTACTTGTACTGAAGGAAGACAAGCTGATCTGACTGGTTGTGATTTTTACATGCAGCTGTACTGCATATCAGGGTCTTCTGCTCTGTTTAGCTACCTGATTTGTGCACTCTTTCCTTGTTACACATTTGATGCATTGACCAGATTTGACATTGCTAACAGTCCCAAAGACACCAAGGAAGTATGGATTTGTATTAAATTAAATTGAATCTGTGTGTTTTTCAAGAACATTTACTGCTGATCTGTTAATACTGTTTATTGTGCCAGAGTTTTGTCCATTTGGCACCCTTTTTAAACTTTTTTTACTAGTGAGAGGAGGACATTTGCTGGTGTTCTGGGTATTCTGCTTTTATCAGGCTTAAATTGAAGATAATCTCCTGACAGTCTGTGACTAAGCTATGCGTACTTGAACAGTAGAAACCAAATTACACAAAGCAGATATCTCCTCCCAATAGGCAATTGATGCCAAAACTTCCCTTATATTCTCACAAATGGCCAGGAAGAACTTCACAGTATGAGCCTGACACCTAAGAATTCCAAAATCAAAAATTACAGAAGCACACACTTTTCCTCAAACTTATCAAAAGCGTTCCCATCCTGGTCAGCAGAAGAGAGATTAGTATTAAAATGCTCAGCAGTAGCAGTAGCTATAGCTGCTGGGTCAGTCCTGGGATTAGTGTATAACAATTTAAAAGACTGGGGACCTTCATATTGTGTGTGTGTGTGTGTGTGTGTGTGTGTGTGTGTGTGTGTGTGTGTGTGTGTGTGTGTGTGTGTGTGTGTGTGTGTGTGTGTGTGTCTGTGTGTGTGTCTATGTGTGTGTGTGTCTGGTGGGGGGGGACCTTCATATTGTGTGTGTGTGGTGGGGGTGGGATTATCAGGCTGTGACAAAAACATGCTCCAAAGCAGAAAGAACAGGATGAACATATGTATGTTCAAGAAATTCCAGTTGTAATAAATAATATTTTCTGATGGATTTTGAAACGCCATTGTTTTCCCACTGACACAACTGATTCATTTTGGAAATATTCATTCTGTAAATAGTCTCAGACAAACAAAAAAATAATTCACAATGACTACCCAAACTCACACGCTCCAAAGAATCTGAAACAGAAATCTGTGGAGAAATTATATCATCTGTCCCTTCACATTTATTTTGAGGTACAAGCTGTTGAATCTCATCAGGAAAGGGTGAATCCCATTTTATATATATGTTTATTTTTGTTTCTTTTTCACAAGAATTCCTGAAGAAACAGACCCAGAATTGCAAGCAATGGTCTCCCTAGGGATGATCACAGACTTCTGCCTAAGCTGAGAGGCATTCTCTGGCCTTTCTCCCACGACCAAGAAAAGCGACTCTGCCTTGACCAACAAAGGCACATCAACAGCCTTAGAGGATGTGTCTCACCTTGGTCCATGGTGGCTGTATAGACTATACCATCAGCAAAGGAAAAAGGTAAATGGTCTGAGCAACCAGCTTTGGCCACAGCAGAATATCTCACTTGTGGCTAAGGCAAAATACCAACCTGTTGGGTTGGCAAAGACTGCTATATCTACTTTTTTTTTTTTGGCTGAAGAATGTACAACAAAAGAAATGGCAGGTTGTTCCACGGCTAAGCTGAAAAATGTGCCCAATTCCTGGGAAAGATTAGCAGCAGTAGTCAATAAAACAGATAATTATGAAAAAAATAACTTCCCTCCCCTCAAAAAAATACAAAACAAGAAAAAAACAGTAAAACACTTTAAACACTATCCACAACCCCCAAAAGAGAACTAGCACTAGTTTTTCAACAGAAAAATATTTTTAAGTTTTATAGCGTTGTCGTCCCACAGTAAGACGTTGCCCATTCGATTCTCAGTTAGAGCGTCTTCTGTGTGTCGACATGCGTGAATGGGCATTCCTTCATTGAAGGTTCTGCGTTAGGCCCGGCAAGCCAGCACATGAAAGTCTACTGCCAATCATTAGCGGACCGGAGTTCCGCTGTGGCGACCCCTAACCAGGAAAAGCTGAAAGACACAAAAAAAAAACTTTTTACCACCAAAGTAAAAAAGTGAAACTCCCATAAAAAATGAATAAAAGTCACATGACAGAAAATAAAAAAAAAAAATCCTAGCTAAAATATAAATCCTTTATAGAAGAAGAAAGTTTTTAATGACAAAAAAATAAAGTGGCAAGTCCCCCCCCCCCTTAGGGAACTTATTTGCCGAGCAATGGAACAGCATTAGTTAACCATCAATATTTGAAAACCCACACAGGTGATGTTCTTTATGGTGTCAGGAAAGCTTGGAAGGGTGTGGTACTCAAACTTGACTTTTAGTCAGTTCAGCTTGAGCTGACTAATAGTTTGGGTGTGTGGAAGGTGCCCTGAAGCTTTGGAAGCTGGCTATCTCTCAGGTCCTTGGAAGAACATAACTCATATAGCTTAGGCTACTGTGGCAGTGACTGGTATGAAGAACATATAACAATATTCATCTGAATTAATTCACAATGGAATTAACCACTTCATTGCTAAAGATATTGCTACTAACTCATAGACACTTTTAATGCCAACTTTACAAATGACACCATCACTGGAGTTCCACAAATTTGAGAATCTCTTCCTTCCCCAAATATTATTATGACACATATCCTAACTGTACTCTCTAAAGCTAGAAACACCAAAAACAATATATCTGGTTCATCAGTGCCAGACTCACCTTCTATAAACACCTCTTAAAAGTGTTTGGCATAGCCAGAGCCACATGGTATGCTCCTGTAGTACAGGAAATAGTTCTCATTATGTCCCTACATAACGGTGGCCCCATCAGCAATCACTAGAACTACAAACCCATCAGCCTAATGATCTTAATTTGCAAAGGCATGGACTGCATTATGTTACATTTAATCACCTACAGTATGAAAAATGAATAGCCCTAGACCCAGGACAGTATGGTTTTCTCAAAAGAAGGTAACGTGCATTTAATTTAGTAAACTTGTTTGAGAAAGTCATTAAAACTACAGTATATAAAGTGGCCATGTAGTTCAAACAGTGTACCTAGATCTGGCCAAAGCCTTGACATTATTCCCCATGCTGGAGTTGTAAATTATTTTAAAGGCTAAAATGTAGAGCCTTCTGTTGAAAGACAGATATCATACTAGCTGTCAGACAGTAGGAGGTAAGTAATAGCAGTGCTTAGCATTCAAAACTAGGGCTCCTTCTGTTCATCATCTGCATTGCAGATCTCCAAGCCATTACTGCAGATATATGTGTTCATGGCAGCAAGCTTGGTTTTGTTGTAGTCTCAGCGTCCAACATAGTGGTGCTGCATCAAGTACTAAACCATATATATCAACAGTGTATAAGAAACAGGCTTAAATTAAATCCAGAAAAGCACAGCATTCTCACAAATCACAACAGCAGCAGCTTACAATACAGACCACACCTCATTCCAGACTGCTACAGTCAGACATCTCAGTACTTTTCTTAGAAAACTGTCTATCCCTTGATTACTATGTAGCAATAGCAGTAACGAAATCATTCTGTTTAGTCCAATTAATATCAAAAGATATTTCATCCAAGACAAAATAAATTATCACTCCTTTATATTCTGCCAAGATCTGATCAGTTATAGAACAAATGCACCTTTTTATATGCACGTGTTGAAACACATCATGCAACTATATACAACTAGAATTGCTCCAGAAGTTCTTTAGTAAAAAGATCACCACACTAAAGATCCTCAGCTTTCAAGGAAGGCTAGAAGACATATCCCTCTACAGTGTTAGATTAAGTGTACTTTGGGCTTGGCTGTTTTTGAAAATGGGCCCCCTCACACTTTTTAGTTCCTTCTATGATCATTCACAAATGTACATACTCTTTTGTATTGACATTTATGATTATTTTGAATGTTTTTGCACCTACTAGATTACATTAAATTATATTTATTGTTTAATAAAAAAATAAAATTGAGTGTTTTAAATGTGTAGTCATGAAGATTTTTTCAGCAAAAAGAAAAACAAAACTTTTAACAAACAACAAAATTACTCCATGTCAAGTAATTCCAGCCATAAAAGACCACACTCAAATTCCTGTCATTATACTCCACCAGTGACCAGTGTCCATACTTATCAATTATAGTCACTTTACTATTTATACCTTGCATGTCTGATTGTGATAAAAATGGCTACACGTTATACTCCACCAGTGTTCATACTTATCAATTATAGTCACTTTACTATTTATGCCTTGCATGTCTGATTGTGATAAAAATGGCCATAAAAGATGTATTTTATATATTGTGACTACATAACTATATCATATCAGTAGGTTGAGTAATTTTATTCCACAGACAGCCACCATACCTAGCAATTATTAGCCATTTTTGACTATGTGCATCTCATATTTTTAAAGGCGGCAAAAGTAATAACAATAAAATAATAATAATAATAACTATAAAATTATTTATTTCAAGTTTGTTTTATATACACATACAGCAGCCACAGCAAATTATTCCATCTTACTTCACGCAATGCACACTAGTCCTTCAAATCCAGATTAAAATTGTTTTAAATCTTTTAGAATGAGCAAATGATAAGAACATAAGGTACATCCATTTACAGGGAGACTTCCACTCTCACCAGCAGTTACAGACACTTTGTTGAGTACACACTTCTTATTGTTATTAAGAAATTGATTGCAGATACTTTATTGATAGCTCTGGATGAGCTAAATAACACTGCATAAAGATCACTAGCAGCACCCCATAAGATGAGACCCAAACATGTATAGCAGAGACAAGAGGGAAGGCTACTCATAATGAGGATATAAGGAAGAATATTAGCCACCTGAAAGCAAAGTCGATATAGACACCTTCTGTAGATGGAAAAGTCATCTGAATAATTTCACATTAAAGAAAACTGTTATTAATGCTGATGTTGCTATTGGTACACATATCTGCTTTTCAATGCTTCATCTGTAAATATAGTATCTGCTGCCACTGAAACATAAATGCTTTACCTTGCATTAAAAAATAAAGTGCTGATGATATATTGTCATCACATTTCCAGAACTAGATCATCTATGCATCAAAGATTGGCTGGCAGAAACCAGACACAGATCAAAACATATTTAACAAAATGCATAAATATTACACAACCCAATCTTGTAGAGAAGATTGCATCATAGTAATATGCAACAATGTCTATATAATGGACGCTGAAGATCAGGGAGTTCTGAACATCATTTCATATAATGCACACTATGCTGACTTGACAAACATTAACCCCTTCACAGTTTTTAGAGGTTGTAAAAAATGCCCTGAAAGTTATATCACTAAAATACAATTTTGGCCTATATTACACAGTTCAAGCCTATCAATGAATTCATTCATTCTTCATTATAATGAATTAAGCCAAATAATTAAAACTATATAGATGTTATTGCAGCTGCATTTGTTCAACCACCCACAAATCAAGCACCTTAATCTGAAATATCATTGTACTGGACAGATATTTGATTGTGATAAAAATAATGGTCACTAACAAATATATTCAACTTTGTTTCATATAAAAAGTAGCCTCAGTAAATGTCACATGAATTGTTTAAATAGAAAGCCAGAATAATGACCAAATGACAGAAATTTTGTTTATAGACAGCCCATAGATAGTTTGTCTATGCACATCACAGATGTTTAACTGTAATAAAATAAACAAAAAAAATGTAGTTCAAACTCCATTTTACAGAAACATACAGTTGCTTGCCAACCCCAGAGCCATTAGTTCATTGCTAGACAGGGGTCATTTGTGCAGATCTTAGATGTTTAACTATAATAACAAAAAAAAAATGAATTGGAACAATGCCCATAAAATGCATTTTAAGCTCATCTTATATAAAGACATAGTTGCTCTTCAGCTTCTACAGACTATATCTGGTTGCCTGCCAGGAATAATTTATGCACACCTCTAAGGTCTGTCTGCAATAAAATAATAAAAAAAAAATGAATAAAATAACAGTCACTTAGTGTTCTTCAAGCACCCCTTTAAACATACACACAGTTGCACTGCAGATCGTATCATGTACCATATTACACCTGGAGATGAAACATATAATGGGTGCTGATGGGTATGTGCGTATGTATGTAAATGTGCATGTGTGCATATCTGTACACACACACACACACACACACACACACACACACACACACACACACACACACACACACACACACACACACAAGCATGTAGTAAATGGGAATAATTTATAATGAAAGGTATAATATTGAGGTTGATTCAACAAATATCAATGCATATGAATGCTCAAGGGGATACATTTGTTTAACAGAATGAACTAGCTGTCATCCACTATATTCTTTTCCCGCTGCCTTAATCTTTGGAAGGTGTACTATTATAGCAATAACCCATGCCTGGTTGTGGGTAATGCTGGATTTACCCAAGGTTGGTGTGGTTTGGTTATGAGGGCGAAGCCCGAGTGGCCAAACAAAGCCAACTGTGGGTAAATCCAGCATTACCCACACCCAGAAGTGGGTTATTGCTATTATACAATGACATTATTTAAGAAAAAAAAAAATTACTTTTCTTAAATAATGGCATTGTATGATGCCTCCTTGCTGCCCTTCCGCAGCTGTCTGGTATTCTGCGGCAGTTCTGATGTACTGTGCATGCGTATGCCTACGCAGTACATCAGAGCTCTGGGCAAAAGCAATGGAGAAAGCAATATTTCCGTTGTTTTTTAAAAACTGTTTCGCTATGTTAAATGAGTTTAACATAGCGAGACAGCTTTAAAAAAAGCAATGGAGAATATCCGTTGCTTTTTTAATGCTGTCTGGCTATGTTAAACCCATTTAACATAGCAAGACAATTTTGAAAAAAGCAACAGAGAAAGCAAGATCTCTGTTGCTTTTTTAAAACTGTCTCGCTATGTTAAACTCATTTAACATAGGGAGACAGTGTGAAGCAACAGAGATCTTGCATTCTCCATTGCTGTAAAAAAAAAAAGAGTTATAGTAATGGAAAAAGTCCAGGCGACCGGACCTTTTTCCATTACTATAACTCAGATTTACAATGTGCATGCTGACCAATCAGCGTGCGCGTTTTTGAATATTTAATGGGGGGGGGGTCGTTGTATAATAATTGATAATTTTGCTGTACCATTTTTTATTCTACTTCTCTGTTCTTTAGCATATAAAAACTCTCCATTTTTCTCCAGTTTTTCTATAAACATACTGAGGATTATTTCTATATCATCTATTTAAAATGTTTAATTCGTACCTGGAAATTATTAGTGTAAAAAAAAGATTCTGTTAGATTAAGGCATGTCTCTTAAAAGTAGGAAGCTGGACAAGTTATGAATTACTTAAATAAATACATTTCTTGTTAAATAAAATACAATTTCTGCTTTCCTAGCTTTGACCTAGCACAGAATCTATGTTATTTTTGTATAATCTGCTTCAAAGAGTGTGTTATGACCCTCAGCTAATAAAACAGCTTGTTTTTAAGGTAGAAGAAACTGGAGCACCTGGAGAAAAACATCAGTTATTATTATTATAAATAAATTCAATATTAGGACTCATTAATTATACATATAAAATTATAACACCAAGACGAACTCCCTGCCAGCTAGTTCCATTCAGTGTTAATTGCTTTACTGGACATTTTGACTTCTTTCTCAATGTCTTTCTTGATCTTCCACTGCTTGTTGACGAAATGCCTTGACCCCTTTGTGTCACCTGCTAATCCTTTATTAGGCTTGATGGTAATTTATCCTTTATAGTTTCTAGTCCCCAACACTGCAGTACTATTTTATATTGTAGTGTCTCCTATTCCCTGAACCTCAGTCTTCTTGGAGGACAGTCACACTATTTTATATTATAGTGTCACCTATTCCTTGAACCGCAGCCTTTTTGGAGGACAGTCACACTATTTTATACTGTAGTGTCTCCTATTCTCTGAACCTCAGCCTTTTTGGAGGACAGCCACATTTTTACTAGGTAATTCCTGTTATATTTGAAGAGAATTCTGTCCCACTGTTACCCGAGACATCACAGCACACTTTCCTGCAATTTAAATTAATGTAAGGATAGTAAGTCAGTAAAGTGAGATAAAATAAGGGCAGGGCACAGAATGCAAAAAGAAGTGATGTGCCTACTCAGGAAGCAATATACAAACTTGTCCTTTGCACTACGTACTTCTGGCTCCTGAATACATATTTATTAGAGTACTATTATCCTAGTAATTCCCACTGAACTACAGGCTTTACTATAGGAATTACATGAAGAAAAATATTTTATTGATTTATTTATTTATTTTCCATTTGTTTACTGGGTTAGTCCGAGTGGACACAAGGTGACTGTTGTCAGTGGAGACCCGGGGAGAAAAGCTCCAGATACATAGTAAAAAATTATAAAAAATAATAAAAATAATAAAAAATGATATAAACACAGCTATTTTGTACAAAAAGCATAGAACATATAAAAGGAGTAAAATGTTGCAGCATACAGTGGTTAGAATCTAGAGAAACTATTAAACAAGATATTATACAACAAATATAGAACTGCTTGAACATAAATTCAAAAAGAGGTTTCCATAGACAAACAGGGTCATAAACTAGAAATCATAACTATAAAAGTGGCCTAAACACCTGGTTCAGAGTACTATGCACTAAGTGAAACTACACGGTACATCTGTGATCTAGCGATGTTGAAAGTCAGGAACAGGTAAAATTAGTCTGGTTCTGTACAGGCGATCTCAGCTTAACATACAGAGGTGATCTCTGCTTAACATACAAGGCCATGTCAAACTCTGATCTGTTGGACATGCTCCACTTAAAGAAATCCCAATCCCTCAGAGCCACATGCTCCAGGGATCTAAACCTTGTCATCACAATGAACAAAACATGCTGGACAGATAGATTCCTCACCCAGAGACTCTCCATACTCTGGAATAGACTGCCCATACATGTCAAGCAGAGCGTCTCCTTACCCCTCTTCAAAAGGAACCTTGATGACTGGATGGGAGATAGGAAATTCACTCAGGGGATCACGTCAGTCACCCTGCTTGACAGGGGTCCAGGGAAGTAAATATTGTGGGAATAAATATTCAGGGAATTGTTATGGCTAGACTTGCACAGACCCTAGGGCCGATAGCCTAGTACCAACCTATGAACCTATAGGAACATATCCAAGTTTTGAGCAGGAGATTTTTTTAGTAATTATGTGAAAGTATGTTTACTATTTAGACATCTAATGTCAGGGTGTATAGAGTTCTAAGCCTTAGCAACTGCATAGCAATAAAGAAATTGGCCTGAGCTATGTAAGCAATTGGCAACAGTCAGTAGGGCAGTATTGGAAGATCTTAGTTGATGCGCAGTGTTATGGAAGGTGAGCAGACCAGAGAGGGCAGGTATTTTATTTGGTTGGTATAGCAGTTGATGGGTCAGGAAAAGTTGATTGTATTTTAGTAGGTTAGGGAGTTCTAACCATCCTAGTTGTCTTAGAGAGAGGCAATGGTGAGAACAAAACTTAGCATTGGCTACAAATTTTGAGATTTTATTGTAGAAAGTAGATAGCTTCAGAAGGTCAGATTTGTTTAGGTTAGTTAGAACTGGGGAAGCTTGTAGTAAGGTGGAGAGTAGATTGGTATGAGAGATAGTGATTTGGGATTCCTGTGTGAGGAAACTCTTGCAGTGGTAGCATGAACCTAGTTTTTTATGAACTTTGGCAATTGTTAGCTCTATATGTTTGTCGAATTTTAGGTTTTGGTCAATAGTTACACCTAGTAGCTTGGCTTGAGTTACTGGTGTGATAAGGGTATTGTTGGAGGATGTTATTGAGAAGGACGAGGTAGGGGTAAAAGTTTTGGATGGTTGGAAGATCATGAGTTGAGTCTTAGATGGGTTTAGTATGAGTCGGGAGGAATTTAGTCATTTTTCTATAGCAGTGAAGGCTTCCTGGGTTCTATCCTGGAGTAATTGTAGAGAGGGGGTGAATAAATAAGAGTGGTGCCATCAGCATACTGTACTATATTAGTTTGATGGGTAGCTGAGGGGAGGTTATTGATAAAGATGGAAAATAGTAAGGGACCAAGAATGGAGCCTTGTGGAACACCTTGTCCCACTGGGAGGAGAGGGGAGAGAGAGTTATGCCATTTAACAGCTTGTTGCTGGAGGGACAGATAATTTTTAAACCACAGTAGAGAGGAGTTATCCAGATTTAGCTCACAGAGAGGCGATAGTAATTTGCAGTGGGATACCGTGTCAAATGCTTTGACATGTCTAGGAAGACAGATACTAAATTACTGAAATTTCTTTGTTGGTTGAAGTGGTCAGTAAAGGATATAAGGGCAGAGGTGGTACTATGGTTTAGTCGAAATCCATGTTGGGAATTTGCTAGCAGGTTATATTGAAGAAGATGATTCAGTGGTTGGGTATGTGAACATTTTTCTAAGATTTATGATAGGGGAGATAGTACTGCTATGGGGCGATAATTATTAAGTTCTGTCGAGGAACCACCTTTGCGTGGGGGACAATATAAGAAATTTTCCAGAGAGAGGGATAGTGTGTTCAGCTATGGATCTATTGATGAGTATGGAAATAGGGTTGGCAATGGCAGAGGCGGCAATCCTGAGGTAATCAGTGGGGAATTTCAAAGCAGGGAGAGTGGTGGGTTTCAATTTGGCAAAGTGCTTACGAATTAGGTCAGTTGGAACTGGTTTAAGAAAGAATTGGGGGTTGGTTTTATAGTGACAGTTTTGTATTTTGAGGGTTATTTGTAGTAGTAGTGGGGACATTTTTGAATAACCTTTGGATGGAGGAGGTGAAATAGTCATTAAACTGGGTGGCAATATCATTGTTATTACCTTCAATGTTAGGGTTTGGGGAGGTGATTTTGCCTGGTTGGAGAATGTGGTTGATTGGGGACCAGAATTTTTGTGGATTGTTGTAGTGAGTTTTTTGTAGCTGGATAAAATAACTTTTTTGTCATTACATATTTGTTTTTTACTTTGTTTCTGAGTTCTAGGAAGTATTGTTGATTTGTACTTGTTTTGTTGGTATGCCAGCTTGTCCAAGCTATGTTTCATTGTTTGAGTAGTCCTTTGAGATCCAGGAGGCTGGGTTGGTTTTAATATGAATTATACATTGCGGGGCCATAAGATTAAGCATACCTAAGAATGTAGCATTAAAGTACTTCATGGCTTCATCTAATGGTAGAGTTTTAAGAGGTGGCCAATTTATTTTTTTAAGGTTTTGATGAATTTGTCTGATAGGAAATTTTTGGAACTATGGATAGAAAGTAGGATTGGGTTTTTTATGGGATTTGTGTGCTGTCTTAGTATGACTGTGGTTAGGTGATCACTGAGGGAGTCGGGTAACGTACCAGATATATTGCCAGATGAAGGCTTGTTGGTTAGGATCCAGTCTAATATGGATTCCTTTTTGGTGGATTTGTCTATACGGGTGAGGGTTTGGATAAGCTGTGTGAAGTTAAATAGGTTTAAGTGGTACTTCGGCGGGGGGGATGCCGTGATAGAGGCCTAATCAATGTTGAAGTCTCCCAGGATAACTGTCTCCTGGGGGAAGGTGATGGAAGTCCAATGTAAAATGGACTCTAGGGTGGCAATATTATTGCCTGGTGGTAAGTAGACACGTATAATGTTGAGTTGTTTCTGCTGGTTTAATTTTATATTTGCAAACAGGGTTTCTGCATAGCCAAAAGTGGGGATATCTTTGCGTATTTTTTGGCGAATACGGCTGCGCCTGTAAAGTAGGGCAATGTACTCACCTCTTTTTGCTATTCAATCACATCTAAGGATCTTGTAGCCAGGAGGGGCTATGGTGGTATCTTTGATGTGAGGCTTAAGCCAGGTCTCGGTTAGGAGTACAATGTCAGGGTTATAGAAGGATATAGAGGCATGTAGCTTTTCAATTTTATTTTCATGATGCTGTGGATGTTTATACTGAGTATTAAGAGATCAGAAGGTTTTTGCTTGTAGGGGATATTGGGTCAATGTAGGTTTGTAGCAGTGGGTATAGTAGTGGAGGGGCCTGGATTAGGGTGGATGACACCACTGAGTGCAAGTTGGTTAGTAGCAGCGGTCTGTGTGTGTAGGTAACTGGCGATCATATTGCGTATGAGTAAACTGGGTCGTTTTTTATAATTAGTTTCTTTGTAGGCGAACGTGGTGAGCTCAGAGGGGGTGTGGTTGAAGATTGTAGTTGAAATGTATATGCGATTATGGTGGTGAGCATTTGAAAAGGTTAGCATGGGGGAGTTTAGGTGATTGTGGTTAGTGATAGTGGAGTGGTAGTAAATTAGATGGTAGCCTAGGGAGAGGAGAACTGCTAAGAAAATAGGAGGTGCAAGCATGGTGAGAGTTGAAGGGGGTGATAGTAGTATATGTGGAGTCAAGTTATCTGGTTTGGGAGTTATTAGAGGGAGAAAGGATAGTGTGATGTGGCAGAGCACCACAGAACAAATTAATGAGCAGGTGGAGAAAGGAAAGGTATGGTTGGAGGATGATGCAATTGGTTGGTGGGAGGTGTTACAGAAGTCAAGTGATTGTGGTTTTGAATAAATTTGGGTATAGGCAGGGTGGATGGGATAAGGGGGTAAGGTGGGGAGTGAGCCTGTCCAATAACGAGGGTAAATGGAGCGGGCTGAATCAACTCCACAAGGTAAGGAAATCAGTGAGCTAGAGTAGGTAAGGTACTGGTTAAAGTGCGATTATATTTAATTGTTACTGGCAACACTACTGCAACATTTATGGGCAGTAGCTAACAGTAAATCAGATGGAAAGTCAGGGTTGACTGTTAATTAAGGAATACTGTTAATTTTAAGTCAGTTGCAAAGAAAAATAGGGGGAGGTCTATGCCAGGCTTTAGCATCCATGCACATTACTCACTCAGCACAACAAGTAAGATACTTTAATGAAAAAAACACCTACAGGTTTTAATAACTAGTGCAGCTCTGTACTGGAGGATGTTGGGTCAGGTAGTAGACCGCTACAGCATCAGATTGCAGAGTACAGCCCTGAGGGAGAAGCAAATCAGCACATTTATATTTTCAGTAAAAAATGCAGCAGGTGCATTTAAACAAGAGAGATGCAGGAGGTGCATGGAACACCAGGACAGAGCAGTTACTAGGATTCAAAAAATGCAAAACATATGCAACTATACAGACAGCAAATTGAACAGACACACCTAACAAACAGTCTCTAACAGAATATTACAGCAACACTGTAAGCACTCATGCACATGCTAATACCATAGCACTAAAAGTTTACATGCAGTGCGTATAGTGCCGGCTATCGTAGTCAAAGTTCATACTACACTGATGAGAATGAGCTTTCAGCTCTATATCATTATAAAATCAGATTGGGCAAGCAGGGTTTGAAAATATGCAGCTAAGAACAATGACTCAACATGCACTTACTTCGAAATGGCATTTTATAATGATTGAAAACATGTATTTACTTTAAAATGGCATTTCTCGGTTTGTATTAGACAGACTATATAATGGAGCACTTTCAATACCACACATCAAAACATTATATCTGTATTTTTAAAATTATATTGTGTGATTTATAGATGCTTGCATTAACTACCTATTTCCAGTATGGCCAAACTGAATAGCCTACTGCTGTGTAGTTTTGTGCCCCTTTTGTGCCCCTCTTAACACTCTTGAACAGAAACAGTGATTCAGTAAAGTTGATATAATTCAGTTATGTGTTACTTCTGAGTCTGTAAAGGAACCGTCACATGTGATTCAGTTCTGCTAAACTGCTTTCGGTCCAGTTTTCGTCATTCAACCATCTGACCATGGGTATGAAAACAAAATAATTGTAAAATATCTGACTAGCCAGTCTCTGTTTATTCCCCTACACCCTGAGGATTAGAAGTCCACAGGTGTAAAGTACTACATCTAAGACCTTCCGTTAAAAAGTTAATTTATATAGGTAATCTCAGCTCCCATTTAAAGAGCTGGAAAGAGGTTTACAAACTGAGACACACAAATTGCAAATCAGTTTTACATCACTGGCTTCTGAATACTGAGTTACAGTTTAATCTAAGAGAACATAGCAGATCTTCTACATTTCTTAGCTTGCCAAGTTGTCTGTATAATAATTACAACAACATAATAAACACTCATGCCTGGTTATTACTGAAAATATTAGCATGTGCAGGATTATTTGTATCATTTCTGTAATACTGTTACACATAGCTTGTCAAGCACTATTTTATTCAATACTGTGTTCATTTTAGAGTGGATATGTTAGCAGTTGTGAGCACAATTGATCTTAGCAGGGGTATATTTACAGGTTAAGGACCATTTTCTTAATGTACTGCTGGCTATGTTTGGATAAGGAACTAAAGAACATTTTCAGGCTATAGTGGAATCCTGCAGGTTTAAGTAGAAGCAGACTGCAGTACATTCACAGAGGTAGGCAACAGTAGTTTGCAGATGTCACATTCTTTCCATATTAAGAGTCAGTCAATAGTTTTTGCCAGCTTAGAACTCAAGATACTTGCAATCCTTCTGTGTTGCCAAAGCTTTTCTATGAATCCTCTCATAACCATAATGGCAATATGATTCATTTGTGTGATAGAATGTTAGAGTGTGCAGTGCATATTTATTTGACTGTAATGCACTGTCATATGGTCACAAAAAAGTTACTGTAATGTAAATAGGACTTGTTTGTCACTTTTAAGAATTATTGTATCATCAAATCAATGCAGAAGAAAAAGTTAAAAGAACACGGTCTGGTTTCTTCCTTGGCCAGAGACACACACAGCATAGAATCTCAAGACCCAGTTTTACAGAAGTGCAGGACATTTGTGGAATGTGAAACAACCAATAAAGCAGTTTAACTGGGAGGGGGTGTGATAGCTGTTGCCTTAGTTAAAAAAAAAAAAAAAAAAAAAAAAAACTTAGTCTGCAACACTTCTGCACTGTGACCTAAACTTTCTTTATTATTATATGCAATGTTGAAGGATTTCTGCTCTTTGCTAATAATGTCCTATGATACATGGTACTATATAGGAAAAGAAAGAAGACAAAGCCAACAAAATGATTGGGAAAGTGAACCAAACTCCCTTCAGGAGGCGACAATCTGTGGACAGTTATTTAGTTGTTAAGTAAATAAATAAACAGTTTCTTTACTTGTGAAGTAAACAGATACATGTTCAATATGGTATCAGCAGATACAGCTGTAGTGCCCTACACCAGCACTGGTCTTTGGTTTCCCTAGAGCTGTGGACACCAGGTGGCCACCTGAATTGTTCCCATTATAATCCATCAATGTCCCTACACATTAGTCCTTCCTGACTTGTACAAGGTGATTTGTGTCTAGTATTCTATCCTGTCAACAACCCAAACCTCCTTCATTTCCTGTGCCACACTCAAACTAAAGACTTGAATCTCCATGAACAAAAATAAGAAATGTTAGCGTGAGAAACATATTACTTATTTCTTGCCTTTATCTGGAATAATCTGTGCAAAACAGAGCCATATCCTTCGCTTGAGGCAAACCTTGATGACTGAATGGGTATCCACTAAATTTATCCCAGACTTGACTTGTTTTACTGCCCTGTAGGCAGGCGGTATCTTAAGAGGGTGTGTCTTGGAAATCTGATTATAGTCCGTGAAATAATTCTGCCTTGTAAACTTTATGTATCTGGGAACATGAGAATCTATACTCAGAACTTTACTTTATGCCCTAACACTTGATTCAGCATCCAAAACAATGGATAAATTGTGATAATAATTCCTGGCAAGGTTGTAACATATCATAGGATTTAATTCCACCTGGCCAGGTTTGATGTTGAGAATAAAAGCCAGTCAGTCTAGGACATAATTTCACACCATAACTTTTTCTCCTGACAGGTATTTTAGCTATTTAATATAGCAGATAGTTTTAGTACCAAAAAAGGTTATTCTTTACTCATTTCAGGTGCTTTGATATCTTTCTTCCTATGTAAGTCTACATTCTTAGCCTCTAAATGTTGTGGACAGGAATGAAGCCTAGCATAGGTAGGATGTTCTGAATGTAAGCTTAGAATGTACTTGTTTATTAAAAATGCATTCTAGGTTTTCTCAGAAACTTCAAATGATTTTAAGTTATTTTGCCATTTCTTTTTTGCCTTGCTAAATGGCTTTGAGTAAACTGGCAGAAGTTAAGTTTAAGATGCTATTTGAAAATTTTGTTCAGATGTAAAGTTTTAATACTTTTTGGCTTAACAGTAGTTTTACAGTTTCTTTTTAATGACGAGTTGAAGTTGGGGACAACTGCTATGAGTTAATGCATTCTGTATGGCTATCAAATCCAGGAGTTACACAGAATTAGCCTTCTGGCTAAGGCAAGCATTCATATTCCTCATATGATATTCTGAGCAGAATAACTTTCACATAGGCATAATAGGGAATTATGCAGAAAGTTTGACACCTCAGGCAACAGTTTTCCACCCTGTGATAAAGTCCATAACTTCATAGCATGATAATATCTACAGAGCATGTTTAATATCATCAAACATGAGAAGAGGAAAAACATAAATTGTTATGACAGCTTGCAAAGAACATGTAAAAACATGAAAAACAATGTTTCACGATTTTTCTCTGTGATATTCATTATATTTTGCAGTAGAAGATTTGCACAAATGGTTGCAAACGTTTGTAGAAAATGTGAAAGTAGCAAAACCACAATATTGTGTTGCTGCCCCGTGATTATCTTTTTTTCTGCAGTAAAATTTTGTTTCCATTATTATAATGTATTATTATTGTTATTATTATTAGAATTATTAAAATTAATATGCAATTGTCACAGCTTGTCATTACTAGCTTCTTCAACACTGCAGGTTCCCTGTGATCATAATAAATGTTGAAAGTTGCTTCCACGTGATCATTAACCACCACGCATGCCTGTACCTAACTGTACTTCAAAATCCTGCAGAACATTCTGGCAAAATTTAGTAAGAGTAAGACCTGTGATCAGGTCTAAAATGTTTAATTCAATGTTGCCTTACAAAAGGCTGTACCACTAATTATGATTTACAAACGTTTCATGTGTACTGCTACTTGGCAGCCTTACTGTTCCTTTACTTTTACTGTAATTTACAGTTGTAGTGGAAGAAAGAAATGTGCAGAGCTGTGTCAGCTGTTTGCAGAGAACATGTCGCTGAAAAAAGCATAACATAGTTTCCCAATGATCACCTTTAGAAAACATGTATCCTGTTCTGACAGTTGCAGACAACACGCAAATTCATCAAAACCATAATTCTGCATGATGGCTCTCCATGATAAAAAATGTGTTTTTAACCGAATAGTTTATAAGGACAGTTATAATATATTCCATGGCTTGCAAATAAAACTCATCAGCCTGACTTGCTTGTTATTCCTGAAGTCAGTGGTGGGGTCACCCTTGTGGAGTGGCATTAGTACTGAGGTGCACGGCAGTTCTAGGACAGAGCCTGTTCTTAGGCTGAGGTTAAATAGTTTAAGTAATGGCTCTGCCAGGACTGGTTTAGTACTGTTTATTAAACAGCCAGGTATTTCATCAGGTCCTATGAAGTAAGTGTTTTCGGTCTTGAACAGCACCTTCCGTTTGTGTTTGTTAGAGATGATTTGTGAGGGGTTGAGATTCATTGAGAGCAAGGCTTTGAATAGCTGTCTCCTGAGTGAAACTTGCACTGAATTTGTTTGCTAGTACTTTACCTATGTTCACTGGGTCTGCTTAGGTGGTACCATTTTGAATGAGTTTTGTGCAAAGTTTGTGGTTTCTTAATTTTCTGACCTAGATAAAGAGACATTTATAGTTGAGCTTGGCTTCATATACCACCCTGAGTTCATGATCTGATTTAATAGACTTAATTGTATTCTTTTCAAATTTTCCATCAAATGTTTGATATTCTTGACCTGAGAGTTTTTTTTAACTACTATATATCTTAATTACTTTTTCCTTTTACTGTAGATTTTATTGTTGGTGGTATATCACTATGGTTTACTTTTAAATTTTCCAATATATTTTAATCTGGGTGGGACTGACAATTAAGTACATTTATTTAAGCTGATAAAGAACTCTTCTGTAAAGCTACCTGCTGTGGCAATGTCCGGGGTGATGCTGCTACAAGTGAATTTGAGACTTCATCATATCATTTGGTGAGATCTGTACATTTGAAATCCTTGAATTTTAATATTTTGGTCTCAGAGAGTTTAGAGCTTTTGATAAAGAAGGTTACTAGTTTATGATATTACTTAATCAGGGAAGAAGACTGAATCATTTGTGTACAATGAAGCTATATTCTTAAGTACTAGGTAGAATATTATGTCCTCTAGTAAGATTGTTGACAATTTGACCCATGAAGTTTTTTGTTTATTACATCCAAAATTTAATTATACAATTTAAAAAGCTTCTTAGGTCACACTTAGAAGACACCTGGCTATGTTCCTGCATCACTCCTGGACAGACACTCTTTAATCTCTCCACTAGTTAATCATCCTTAGAAATAATGTAAAACAAAATCTCTCCCTGATACTGACAACAACACCTACAGGTATTTTGCCCTCAATATCATTAAATTCTACTTCATTGTGGTTGATGTATCCTTCCTGAATGCTCACATGAATGCATCTAACTATAGAGCTTATTCATTTATGTATTTCCAGTTTACCAGCAAAGTAATTTACTTACTATAGTTTTCTTAATCTCTTTTAAATCTATAACTTCACCATCATTTCTTCCACACGTTGATGAAATTTACTGCTTCCTTCTAACATGTTTATGTATTTCTAATATGTATTTGTATTTGTATTTCATATCTGTAATTTTTTTTATTATTTCTGGAGCTTTTATCCCCAGGTCTCCACTGAAAAAGGTCTTGTGTCCAGTTGGACTTTCCTGGTAAACAAATGTAAAATAAATAAGTTACATATTAGGTCAAACCTGCTTGTCTAGAATTTACTGGTTATTAGCAAGAGTGTTTTTGGGCAAGGTATTTCTTATTATTGTTAAAAGGTAATGCAATCAAGCAAAACCTATAAGCTTGGTGCTTGCTGTCCACTATACCTATTGTTTTTTAACTACGGTGCCACCTTCTCTTAAGCCTCCCAGTACCAGACCACTTTTATAGAAGTAGTCCATTCTCTCTTGTTTTGATAAATGTATTTTTTAGTAAGATCTGTATGCATGAATGAAATTCCACTAGAACAAAACTATATATTTTTTTTGCTTAAATTATCATACATGCTGTATTACAGATCTTTTTGGTAAAAACTGCAAGAAAAAAATTCAGCCAAACTAGAGTTTTCACTGTGTGTTACCTTAAACCTCCTGTAATGGGGGCCCATGGGATATATGCAAATGACCTTGTAAGGACATGAAGTGTTCCAGCAACATGACTTCTGAATGTCCATAACTTTTTTCCTTTTTAAGTCTTTATGGTTGCATTCATGCCAGTCCCCACTAGGTGTGGACATGCAAGTTTCAGCTTTTTTTATCAACCTCATCAGCACAGCATAAGTGCATAGTTTGGCAATACTTCAGAAACACAGGGTCTTTAAAACCCAGCTGATGCCCATAAGATTAGGGTGCCTGAAAAAGTATCTCAACTAACATCCAAACCAAAGGGTTAAATGTTACACAGACAAACCATTCAGTAAAAAAAATGCAAGACAAACTCAGTTTTCACTGTTTCATAGACACCTTAAACCTCCTATAATGGAGGCACATGGGATTTAAGCAAATGACCCCTTAAGGAGATCAAGTGTTTCAGCTACATGGCTCTATACTTCTATTACAAAATAAAGATAAAATATTTATAATTTCAGCAGGTTTCTAAAAAGGCTATAATTTCAAGCTACACATGACTGACTTAACTTGATAGGCTCAGCAATGCTAGTCCTCTGTACCCAGACCCTGTCAGTTTGGTAATCACCCATACTGTGTTTATTTCATTACATGTCTAAAAATTCAGTTTTCAACAGAAAAAAATGTCACTTTTACAAAGGACCAATGCCTCATTTCAGAAGGTCAGCATTGGCAGGCAATACAGCCTATTACAGGGTCCAAATAATAACAAAATTGTGAGTTGTAACAAAAGTTCCAAACAGATTCCTCAAAAATAATTAGAGAGGGTGCCAAGTGCAGTATTCTGAGTTGCAGCATGACTCAGCAAATCCCTCCTTTGCTCAGTACACCATAGTTCCTTGAAACCTTATATTGCAGTGATGTCAGACCTTGGGCTTGGGCCAAGGAGACGAAAAAGTGCCTGCACTGGAAAACCATATTGCAGCTTAAGCCACATTGCAACTATTTTTGTATTCTGTGCACATATTCTGACTGGTTCACCCCTATCTCAAGGTGCAGTACCAATTCACAATTGCAACTGCAAAGTAAAAAAACACTGTGCCTCTGGCAGAAAGCTAAGGAATCTGCTCTGAAGGAGCGAAAATAAGAGCATGCAAGTAAACATTAAGGTTGCTAGGAGAGAAAATGAGAGCATGCAAGTAAACATTAAGGTTGCTAGGAGAGAAAATGAGAGCATGCAAGTAAACATTAAGGTTGCAAGGTTTAAATTAAACAGTTTAAGGTGTGGTTTTGCCAGGACTTGTTTAGAACCGTTTAACAGTCAGATATTTTGTCAAGTTCCATGAAGTATAAAAACAAGATAAGTTGTGCAAGAGCAGCTGGAGAAGCAATAATAACGAAGATGATGTGGTGTTCAGTAGGCATGGAAAATCAACTCATGACATCTCTGTAAAGCTGCAGTTTGATTTTGAAATACTTTGGAACTGGTTAGCAAACAACAAATTTATAAATACCAGAAGGACTGCTGTTATGCAGTTTGGCACAACTCAAAAGATTAAGTGAGCCCCTTTATCCGCTATCATTGATCCCTCTTTTAACATTTTGCCTACAATCACCTGTAAACAATACTTGGAAATTATATTTATTTTGTCTTGCTCTTTTATTCGAAACTTTAGAAACCCAAGTTAACAAAAGTACTAGGGCAACTTAAAGCAGCCTATTCAAAATCCAATCTGTTCACTCCAGAGGCCACATGCCCAATAGCCATGAACATACTCATTCCTAAGATCGACTACAGACTACCCCTCCTTAATACTGGATACTGCCCACCTTTAAAGATCAAACTGTTTAATAGGTATTATAATTATACTCTTAAAAGTACAGACTGCACTCAATTAATCAGACCGCATTATAAATTAGCCTTTGCTGAAAAAGCCTTCTCTTAAAATACACTTTCTATTGGAACAAACTCCCATAAGAAAAAAAATCAGTGAACTTACTAGCTTCAAATTACAACTAAAAAATGTTTGACAAAACTACATGCCTGCAAGTGTTTTACAGACGTGGGCTAAAAGGCACCTATAAAGTATGGAACAATTATGTATTCCATCTGCTGGATTAATACTAACTCAAATCTTACCCTATTTATTGAAAGTTTTCTTTGGAATTGAACTTTAAGCTAATTTTCTCTGTCAGTAATCAATTGTACCTACCTAAAAATTCAAAATGATTTCTTCCTAAATGAAAATTTAGTACTGTGCTATATCCACAATTATGTTACTGTCAACGCTGATGTTAAGTTTCTACGTAAATAGTATTGCATTCTGTGGTATATTTAATTGTATTGCCTGGCCTCTCTGGCTTGGGTCATGATTGAAATGAGTCTTTGGACTAGTTCACCTACCCATTTAACAAATGTTAAATAAATAAAGTGCGTGGAGCATGACAATTGTACACAGTGAACTGGTGAAAAGGCAGGCTTATTAAGCACCTTTCCTGATGTAAGACAGTTCAGTGCTATGAAGCACTATTCTTGTACTTAACAGTGCTCAGTCACCACAGCAGATGGGCATTAAGAAGCAGTTAGACTAACCTAAATGCTTCATTTGGATCTTTTTTTAAGTCAAAATTAAATGCTTGCAGGCTTCTCAGTCCTCTTCTTGAGTGACTGTTCTCTGTATGATAGCGGACAGAGTGTAATCGCTTTCTAAGCTGTAAAACACTTATCGAAACAGCACTGTGTCCTTGTGTAACTTTTGTAGTACATGGGAGCAGACAAGGCTCCATGCACTGCAGGGAATTATAATCATGTCTTTCTGACCATAACTCAGCTTTACACTCAAAGCAAATTTCTTGTCAACCATGCTTTGAAGACATAACATCCTTGTTATGATCAGACATGTGGTCATAATCCTCTATAATGATCTAATAATAGTAATAATAATAATAATAATAATAATGATACTATAATAATAACAGCAACAATAATAATTATGTTAACAACAACAACAGAAATAGGACTAAATTTAATTTTAGCAGAATTAGCCTCTGAATAAAGTTGAGCCATAATGCCATTGCCTTTTACCATTACAGATACAGTAGCAGATTTAGTATCTTAAGCATTCCAAATCAGTTAGCGTGGACCTTCAAACCTTTAACAAATAGAGTAAATGTCCATTACTGTCAGTCAGGTAACCAATGAAAGAAAAAAAAAATGTAAGGATTTCACAGTGATACATTTGAAGAGTTGTATTTCTCAGTATAACTATATAACATCTGCTTCTTATTTATAGGATTAGAAAGGCCTATGAGAAGATTTATTACATTTTTTTCTATTGCTAATTGAAGTCAGTTAACACTGGAAGATAAGAACTATAAGCAGAGCCGGATTATGGTTGAATGGGGTCTTAGGCAGGGTAAAGGACTATGGCTCCCCAATGATGTCATTATGCATTTACTTGGCCAATAATCCTCAGTTACTGTTATGATACCTGACCCTGATTGGTATGTCATAGCTCTTAGCCTTCTATCTCCAAAATGTGGAACATTACCTCCCATAATGTGAAACGAATAGGTAAGCTGTAGAACACTGTAGAACACTGCCTCTCATAATGTGGAACTAATAGGCAAAATGTGGAACTCTACCTCTCATAATGTAGAACTAATAGGTAAGATGTGGAGCACTGCCTCTCATAATGTGGAACAAATAGGCAAAATGTGGAACCCTACCTCTCATAATGTTGAACAAATGGGAAAAATGTGGAACCTTTACTAACTGCTTACTAATAGTTGCAAAGAAGAAAATCGCAAGATGGATAAAATGTGTTACTTTATATTTAGAAACTGTTTGTTTGATGAATTAATATCCATGCATCCATCCACAACCCCTTTTTCTCATTTTTGCATATGGGGTCGGGGGTGCCACTTAAACAGTGACAATCACCTAGAGCCAAGGTTTAAACCACCAGATGTTTAGCCCTGCTGTAGTTATTCTTCTACACCACACACTCTCATGCACACTCACACCTGTGGCCAATTTAGCATGTTCAATACAACTACTGCTTGTTTTAGAATGTGGGAGGAAACAGGATCACCCAGAGTAAACCCATGCAAACACAGGGAGGGCATACGTACTCCACACAGAAAGCACTCCAGCTAAGAATTGAACCAGGAAAGCTCTTACTGTCAGGTGACAATGTTATCTGCTGCACCACTGTGCCATTATTCCATATTATTTACAATGGTATCAGTTAAAAATGCATTAAATTTGATTGTGTGTCAGAGACTTTAAATATGGAACATCAAGGAACATAGACTATTTAAGACTCGGAATGTGGAACATTCCTTCTATTTAGGTACACTTGAAAGGTAAGCAAAGTATCTGAACAAAAATGATAATCTATCACACAAATGTGGCTGATAAATTACACTGCAGGATGGTAGACTGGATTGCAAATTACACTGCAGGATGGTAGACTGGATTGCAATTTATACTGCCGTCAGCTAACTTGAAAGGTGTGGTAAGTTTAAGCAGTCTGTGGACCACATTTAATTTATTAAATATTTCTGGAATATTTCTTCAAAATTTTGTGTTTTTCATCATGAGAGAAACAAAGGGAATCTTTACACATTTTAATTAACTAGTAATGCACAACAGCACAGTGGTGAAACTGCAGCCATAACAGAAGGTAAGGTTTTAGCCAGACATTCTGTTTCACATCTACAATTAATCTAATCTAATCTAATCTAATCTATTCTTCTTCCTTTTACAGTGTTTCCTCCAGTCAGCCTCATTTTTTCCTCTAAACACTCCATTCAGTACAGCACTGATATGGCAAATTAGTTATGCACATTGTATTTAATATGCCTAGTTGCACTAGCTACTGCCTCATGCCCCTACACAAATAATGTTCTTCATGAACTATTAGTGGCCTTTTTACCTAAACCAAATCACAAAGGGGGCCAGAAACTGCCAGTGTAAATAGTCACTGGTCCATAGACTCTCCCACAAGATTATGAGTTCCTGTGTCTTGTTAAAGTGACATTTGCTGGAAAAATTCCACAAAGAGGATTACAGGTTATCATTAATAATATGTGCTCAGACAAATTATACCACTTTTTGACAGATCCTTATTTGAACTGGAAGTATATTTACTGGCATAATTATCTAAAAGCATCCTTAAGCTGGGCACCTACCTCCGAAAATATAGGCGCAGCTACATCTTGAATTTTAAATAACAACAATATGTGTTTTGGATCTCAAATCAAATCAACATTATATATTTATATTTTTGATTGTCTTTAATTTACTGAAAGCTATGCATTTTCAGCTGTTTTGTAAATGTTACACTTTTGCCAACTAATAAGGGCCCTTGTGGCCTGAATTCTATCTTAGCTTCAAATGGCAATATCCTTCTACTACTTCAAGACATTCTCATGAAATTTTAGAATAAGACATTTTGATAACTAACGTTCATTTTATTTTCCACAGCATTCAATTAAACTAGATGACAAAATTTCAAGTATATGCATGCTTGTTAACATGTAAAATATGCATATTTGGTTACAATATATGAAAATGATAGAAACTATTACCTTTTCTACAAAGAATATTATTTTTAGTTGCCATTTCATAGGAACACATTGATGATATATTTCAAATACATATTGAGTTTTAGTATGAAAAAAAATGACAGACATACACTCTTTTTTGTGACATGGAGAGCAAAAACAGAACACTCATATAGCTGCATAAGGCTATAGGTAGTACCTACCACTGTAGGGCCATTTTTCTTTCACTGTATGAAGTATTACAGCAAATTTCTCAGAATAACATATCACAACCCTTATCTACAGTATGCTGTTTGCCAGTGATTTCAACTGTAAAGACACATACATAACTTTATCTTCCTTTAATGTAGCTTAATTCACATAAGTTGCAATAAGATGGGGTGATGAAAAAAATGAACTAAATCTTCTGATATAATGTCAAGTCAGTAAAGAAGTATTCTAGGCGATAACTGCACTTGAAGTACCAAGAAGAAAAGCAGTACAGTACTCACAATGAAAGCACAGCATAATGCAAAAATGTCAGACATTGGTTGAAAAGGCTTAAGACCTAAAGCAATTGGGGCATGCCTTTGATAGGCTATAGTTCTGTCCCCTTTGAGATTTCATTACAAAACTTTCAAGTAATATGAACAATGTAGTCAGCTGCAAAACACAGACATATAACACTGTAATTCTAATCCAGAGCTTTAAAAGCAGCATACCTCTGAATTTAATCTCAAAACCTTAGCTGCTTAGCACTGTAGTTGCATGTTATAAGTGATAAATATGTTTTTCTTATGAAATATGTGAGATTTTTGATGATCTAATGTCAACACAGTAATAAAATATTCAAGGCTCTTACTGCGTTCTGTATATTCAGAAGTTAAAGACAATAACTCAAATGGAAAACAAGTATATACAAAATATCAGATGGTGGCAGTGAACCCCTTTAAATATTCTATTACAGTGCTTATCTGTAAACTACCATATCACAGTCCCCCTCTGCAATTTAATTTCAAAACTTTCAGGGAGTAGCAATATGATGATCAGTTACAAAAAAAACTATGTTTCACATTCTACCTTTAGGGGTTTCATTGCAGACTACAGCAAATTTGACCAGCTATATCATCTTTTTAAACAATTAGCATGTTTACACTGCTTTGACAGAACTATCTATATCTGTAGCTATCTCTCTCTCTCTATATATATATATATATATATATATATGTGTGTGTGTGTGTGTGTGTGTGTGTGTATTACTTCTGTTGTAATAACATCTCAGTAAAGAAGCACTTTAGACCATTATTGTACTCAACATTCTAAGCAGAAGTTTACCACAGCAATTACAATGAAAAGCAAGCCTTAAGAAAAATGCCAGACTGTAGCAGTAAAGACACATGTACCAAATCCTCTGGTACTTATCAGAGTCTGTAAAACAGACCCCTTTAAGATATCATTACAAAATGTAGAGGTAGTAATAATGTTCATAAAACTCTTATTTTACTCTTACAAGTTTCAGTGAAACAAATTGTTGAATTTGAGACAACCACCTTAGCTGAATGGCAGCATGGCACTGTAATTCTAAGATCTTATATGTGAAAAATATTTTTTTCTAGTGAAATATATAGGATTTTTCCTTCAAACATAATGAAAACTTTATCATGCATTCTGGATAATAGTTTTACCCTTCCTTATTACCAGTAGTCACACAGCCACTACAAAGCTAGATGGCAAAACCATAGTTAATGTGGGACCTTTTCGCAGCGGTCAAACAGCCTCCTGGTGGAAATGAAGTTCACTACCAGACTATTACATAAAAGCCCACTGAAATGATAGCTTTACTAGCCATATATAAAATACCATATATCCCTGAAGGCAGTTTCCAATGAAAAAATTCATGGAATTCTGTTAAGATACTAGTTTATATTTTATTTATTTATTTATTGACATTTGTTAACTGGGTTAGTCCAACTGGGAAAATGTCCCTTTTTCAGTGGAGACCTGAGGAGAAAAGCTCCAGAAGGTACAATATTTAATTACAGTAAGTAAACAAGAAATACAGACAATAATAGCAAACAATAGAAAGGAAATAAACAACTACATGTGAAGATTATAATTGAAAGAAAAAATAAATGGAAATTTTTTATTTTATTTTTTTATTTTTTATTTTTCAGGACAAATTCTTTGTTACTGTATGAGTAAGGGAGAGTCAAGAGTATGAGTATGATACAACTGAGAGTGATGTGAGTGTGAGGGGAGGAGAGAGCTTTGTAGGGTCATAGCAGGAACAGGTTCTGGAGTTAAGTAAATGTGCCTTAAGTTCTTTTTTAAATAGTTGAGTGTGAAAGATAGAGCGTATGTCTAGGGGAAGTTTATTCCAAGCTTGGGTCACAGAGTGTTTATAGAGTTGCTTACCTACTGACTTACAGGGGTGGTAGATATCGAGCAATTGCTGACTGGAGGTGTGGAGAGATTGAGAAGGGGTATAGATAGAGACTAGGAGAGATAAAGATGGACAGCAGGAAGGTTTGAAGAGCATAGAGTGCAGCATGTGAAATTGGTAGAGATGTAGCAGTTGTGGGAGTTCCAGCCATTGTAGCGACTTTAAGGCAATACAGTGGTGAGTGTTATTTTGGGGAGTTAGTGATGAATCTGGCTATTTTGTGGTAGGTTTTTTGGAGTTTGTTCAGGGTAGTTGTTTTAATATTTGTGAGAACTGGGTGGCATAAAGGAGAGAGGGGATGAGAAGTGCTTGTCCTAGGGTGAGTCTAGCCTCAGGATTGAGGTATTTTTTGTTCCAGTATAAGCGACCTAGTTTCTGATGGGGTTTCTTTATGCATTGCTGTATGTGTTGATTACATTTTAGTTCGTCATCAATGATGACTCCTAAGAGTTTAGTGTAGGTGTCAGGTTGGATGGCTGTGTTGTTACAAGACTTAATGACAAAGGAGGATCTATGATGAGCTACAGAATGGGGCAGGAATAGTAAGAGTTTGTTTTTTTTTGGGATTGAGGATTAAAATGTTTTTTGAAAGCCATTTTTCGGTGGAGAGTAGAGCTTTTTGTGTTAGAGAGTGTAGGTCAGAGATGTTGTTGGCTGCAGAAATAATAGTAGAGTCGTCAGCGTATTGTATGAGAGATGACTGATTGCAAGAGGTGAAGAGGTCATTGGTGAAGATGTTGAATAAAAGGGGGCCTAAGATAGAATCTTGTGGAACACCAGTAAAGATAGGCAGGAAAGGAGAAGAGGAGGAGAGCCATTTGACAGATTGTTCACATACAGATAGATAGCTAGCGAACCAGCTGAGGGCAGAGGAGGATATGTGAAAGTTGGTAAGTTTAGATAGAAGTAAAAGATGCGATACTGTATCAAAAGCTTTGGAGAGGTTAAGAAGAGACAGGAGGTAAGTTTATTATTGTCCAAGGATTCTGCAATAGTGTGAGTGAAGGAGAGTAGAGCAGTCGTTGTGTTGTGATAGGGGTGAACACCATGTTGGGTAGTGATGAGTAGGTTGTGATTGAGTAGGTGATTGAGAAGCTGTGTGTGGATACATTTTTCTGGTATCTTAGATAGAGGGGATAGAATGGCAATAGGTCGATAGTTGGAAGGGTCAGTGGAGTTACCTCCTTTATGGAGAGGGGTAGTGTAGAAAGTTTTCCAAAGGGTAGGAACAGTAAAATCTACCACAGATCTATTTATTAGTATAGACACTGGGTAGGCAATAGAGTCAGCTGCAAGTTTGAGGAAGGTAGGAGGTAATTTGTCAGTAGAGGGGGAGCAGGGTTTGAGTTTGAGCAGTAGAGATTTGATGTAAGAAGTGGGAACTGGCTTGAGGGAAAAAGGAGTAATATTGGGGGTGGGTGCTGAGTCTGGTAAAGAGGAGGAGTTAGGTTGAGAGGGTAGGATATTTTGGATGGAGGAAATAAAGTGGGAATTAAGGAGGGCAGCTGTTTCTTCAGGAGTTGTGTTTGGGTAGGGGGATGGATTAGAGGGAGAGCCTGGGTAAAGGATGCTGTTAAGTGTTGACCAGAATTTCTGGGGGTTAGATCTATGTTTATGCTGGCCTGAGCTATAAAATTATTTTTTGTCTATTATTGTTTGTTTTTTGGCAAGATTACATAGTTGTCTGTATTTGAGAGGATGAGGGGTTTGTTTAGATTTGATCCAGGCTTTCCAGACACTGTCTCTTTGTTTCATGATGGACTTAGTCTCTTTAGAAAGCCAGGGGGCATGATTAGATTTCACTCTGATCTTCCTGGAGGGAGCTAGGGAGTCCAGAGTATTCAGGAAAATGCTATTAAAAGTGTCAATGGCATCAATTAGAGGGAGTTGCTTAAGGATGGACCAGTTAATATTATGTAGAATTGAGTTAAACTGAGAAGAATTAAATGTGGATAGTTTCCGACAATCTTTAAAAAGGTGGGGTTTAGGAGTATGTGGGTCATATCTCAGGATGGAGGTAGGGAGATGGTCACTGAGGGAGTCTGGTAGGGTTTTGGGCTGATGGTAGAGTTGAGGGGAACTGGTAAGAATCCAGTCTACTGTGGAACAGGAGGTAGAGTTTTTCTGGAAATGAGTGGGGTTAGAAATGAGTTGCTGGAAACCATGAAGGTGAATACTAAGTAACGGAGAGTCATTAGAAAATTTTGACCAGTCTATATTGACATCACCAAGGATGAGTGTTTCATAAGGTATATTGAGAGAAAACCAGGATAATATGTTTTCTAGAATGGGTACATTGTTGCCAGGAGGAAGATAATTGGAAGTGATAGCAAGTTTTTTTTGTGTGGATTCAGATGAAAGTTGAGAATGAGGAGTTCAGCAGGATGGAAGTTAGGAATAGGTGTGGGGTATGGTGAAAGGTTAAGGTTGTTAGAGTAGAGGATGGCTACACCACCTCCTTTCTTTGAAGTTCTATCTTAGCGGTAGATGTTGTAGCCAGGAGGGAGTATTTCACTGTTAGAAGTATGTGGCTTGAGCCATGTTTCTGATAGGGATAGGATGTGAGGGGTGTTGTACGCTATCAAGAGTGCAGCTCAGTAATTTTATTTGCTAGGCTTTGAATATTTAGTGAATAAAAGGTAAGGTGTTTGGGTGGGATTGAGTTGTGGGACTGAAGTTGTATAAGTGGTAGTTTGTCGGAAGAGGAATGTAAGGAGGAGGTGGTTAAGGTAGATAAGGGGGGAAGGGAGAAGAGAGGTGTACAGGGGCCTGGGTTGGGATGAATGTTCCTGGAGGAGAGTAGTTGTTTGTAGAGAAGAGCACTTGATGTGAAAAGTTGATAGTATTTGGACAATCTAGATTTAGTCCTATTAAAAGGTTTGAGAATTTGTAATATGTGTCTTTTGTACAGAGTTGAGGTAGAAGAGTTAAACAGGTCTGGAGAGATGGTAAAAGAAGAAGTAGGAAAGTTGTAGTGTGAGTGAGAGGTAGGGAAACATAGAAATGGATATGTGAGGTAGTAGTGATAAGAGGTAGCAATAGAGAGCATAGTGAGTACTGTTGCAGATATAAGTAGATGCAGCATTATGAGTAGTTTGGTTAAGAAGGGGAAGAAGATAAGTGTAAGAAAGTATATAAAATAGGAGAATGTGCTAAGTGCGATTTGATGATGGATAGTGGGAGTGGTACTAAACAGGAAGTGGAATTGTATTGGATGGCTGGGCAAAAAGGGGAGGGATATGAGAATATGCTAAGTGTGATTTGATGTTGGATTATGAGAGTGGCAATAAACAGGAAGTGGAATTGTATTAGATGGCTGGGCAGGAAGGGGAGGGATGGTTAAGTATAAAGGAAACTGTAGAGGGGGTGGGTGGGAATGGGGGTAGGGTAGAGGAGTGGAGTGAGCCCACAGGGCAAAAGGAGTGGGAAGAGCCAAGCAGGTGGAAGAGCAAGCCAGCGAGGAACAATCAATAAGATGGATAGCAAGCACAAGGTAAGAAAGGCAGAGTGGTGAGGCACTAATTTGCTAAGTGAGACTAGGAGGAAGGCAGGGATGTTGACAGAGGTAGGGTAAGGGAAATAGGGATAAACTAGGACAGAGACATATTAAGTAGCTTATTAGACTAGAGTGGGAAATTCAAAAGTAGGTAGATGCTGCCATCTAGTGGACAGATCAAAAATTGCAGTAGAGGGGCATGAGGACTTAGTGGGGTGGTGATGGACTGGAAAGAGCAGGTTTGAGTGGGGTCTGCAGTACACTGTTAGCATGCACAGGCAGGAGTACAATATAACTATAGGGAGTGCAAACAGCTTACAAAACGGTACATACACTTTGTTTTAGTATTTCTAATATGTTCTCAGTTTAAGCTTGGGAACCAGTAAAGCACAGGGAAATAATTACACGTTCCCTTAGATAGTGTTTTCAGCAGACAGGAACCCAGGGTACATGCAGCAGGGCAAACTGGAAGAGAAGGAATACAAAGACAATTACTACATTGAAGAAGTCAAACACCATCTAGGCTGGAAGAAGAAGGTTAAAGTGTGAGGTTTTAGTTTGCAGAGAGTGTGTATGTAGGAGAGGGGAAGGGAGCACTACATAGTCAAACATATAAAATCAATACTGAAATATAATACTGGTATATAGACAGGAAAAAGTCACAGGAAATTATAGGCATATAGTTTCAGTTAAATAATACAGTATATAAGCACAGTGGTATAAAAACTATTATATGTATATAAAAAAAAATCTGAAGTAACCATGTATTGAGTAACATTAAATGAATACAATTGTTTCAAGAGCCTTCAGCATTCAAATAACTATAGTAAATACAATCCAATCAAGATGAGGAGGTCACAGTTAAAATTGTAGGTAGTGAGGGTACTTGCAATATAAGACAGGCAGGAGGACAGAAAGCATTTACATTCAGGTAGAACCAGAAGCAGCAGCACTCAGATGCACACAACGCTAAGGAGCGAGCGTTTTTCTTTTTATCAAAGTAAACATGAAGTAGGAATTCTTAAAGCAGCTATCACTTAATTATTTGTTAATGGAGTAGTCAAAGACAACAGCATCAAGATTCAGGCAGTATACAAAATACACTTGAAGATGACATTCTGTTACCAATTACTTCACTGCATTACTATCCTGCTTTTTATGGCAAAAACTACATTTATATGTTCACAGAATGTAGGATTCTCTCTGTATGCAGATAAAAGAAAAAAGTTGCATTTGCTGGTAAAACAAAAATAATTTTTTGCATCTAGTCTAATCAGGACTTATGGCATACATACACACACACACCCGTGTGCATATGTGAGCGCGAGCACGTGCGTGTATGTGTGTGTATGTATATGTATACATATATGTATACCAGACTTTAATTATTACCATCCTTGTGACTAATGACCACTCAGCACCAAGGTAGAATCTGGGTATATTGACAGACTGCAGAGCTGTAGCTAAGGTGGGACAAAGCAGGTGAGTGCCCAGGCAGAAGAAGTTAAGCAGGATGGTTGGCCCTGTAATGGAACATGATCAGCGTCTGCATTGTCAGCTCAATTGCTGATAATAACTTAAGCAACTGATCACAGCTGCTTAAATGAAATAAAACATTGGTTGGCATGCGTGGGTGTGTGCTTGACAACTAACTGTATCACGGAGCTCATAAAGTTCCTTGATGAATTTATCCTTTGAGAGATAGAAATGAACTATTGCATAGCAATATCATAGCAGTTGTTTATCTATCTACTAACTGTCTTTTGCCTTCCTTCATCACCTACTCATAAATAATGATCTGTATATGACTGACACCTCTCTAACATGAATAGACAGGTACAGTAACCCCAAAATAAGCAACATCATTTTTATCTGAGACTGATTATGTATTGTCCTGTACAACATGACTCCACCCTTACCCCAAAATGACATCCACCTTTTTTCTAGACCTCTAATGTTTGATGGTAAGAAAAATGAAAGAAACAAAAGAAACTGCAAGGCCAGCACAATACTGAATTCTATCTTATAGACAAATGCACTGCCATCTGGCTGTCTAGATAATGTAACTTTTCTGAGTTTTTTTTCCTTTCCCCCAAATAATTATCCTTCAGATCTGAACAATAACTAGGTCATCTGGTGTCCTGTGCAGTTCCCCAGATTAGCACCCCTTAACTCAAATTGGAGGAGCTAAAGTACAAAAAAAAAAAACCCAACTTCACCTGCAATCATGCACAGTCTCTCAACTGTAGTAAGCTGCTTGTAAAAATGAAAACAAGTATTTTGCTATTGCTGATAAGCGCACACATACATTTAACTCATGCTAAATGCATCTTTGTGGCCTTAAATACAGCGTCAGTATTCACTTATGAAACCACGATGTCCTTATGACAGCATATATCAGTGGTGATACTACACTTCCCTACAGAATGTGCCCCCTGACAGCCATTGCTTTGTTACATACTAGTTCTAGCTCTGCTTCAGATCTAGGTATTGAATAACCAATTATTTTGATTGCTTTTAAAAATAATAATAATAATAATTATATATATATATATATATATATATATATATATATATATATATATATATATATATATATATATATATATATAGGTTCATAGGTTCATACTAGGCTAGCTGCCCTAGGGCATTTATAAGCCTAGCCAGACTGTGTTTGGCTTTCCCCACCCATTTTAAATGAATTTTGCTATGCTCTTTTTCGAGGTTAGTATACTGTGTCTCTGTCTAACAGTGACACAGAAGTGATACCCGGGGTAAACCTACTATCTCCCATCCACTCATCAAGATTCCTCTTGAAGAGAGTCAAGGAAGGACTCTGCCTAACCTGGACTGGGATTTTATTCCAGAGTGAAGGGAGCCTCTGGGTTATGAATCTGTCCCTCCAGCATATCCTATTTATTTCAGTGCTGAGGTTCAAGTCTCTCGAGCAAGTAGCTCGATGGGATTTGGATTTTCTGAGGTGCAGCATGTCCATTAATTCCGGGTGGACATGGCTTTATATGTCAGGCACAGATTGCCTCTGAGCAGGCGGTATGCCACTGAGTAGAGCTGGAGTTTCTTTAACGGGGCAGCATATGGCATCTGTTTGAGCCCTTTGATCCTCTTGATGAGGTACTTTTGGGGTCTTTCCAGTTGCTCCAGGTGTCTGGTAAGGTACATCCCAAAAGGGGCATTGTACTCAATTATGGGCCTTATGAGGGATGAGTAAAGAGGCACGATGACCTCCCCTGATCTAGATGTGAATCCCTTCATGATTAAGTTTGCTATATAAAATGTTTTGCTATCATCTTGGGTCCCCAGGTCTCTAATTACTTCTTCTGTACTTAATGGATTACCACCTATGTGGTAATTTGTGGGCACTTTGTTTTTGCCAAAGGGGATGACTATACACTTTTTGGCATTTAGCTTGAGGCCATGGCTCTGGCACCAGTTGTCTGTTTCTATGAGGCCCTTTTGTAGGATGCTTCTGTCGGCTGGAGAGTCGATTTAGGCGTCTAGTATGCAGTCATCTCCGAACTTGGTCAGCCACAGTCTTTCCGTGTTGGCCTGTACCTCCAAGAAATATATACCGAACCATGTGGGTTCTGTCCTTGAGCCACTTTGCAACCCATCTAGTGACATACTGGTTTATATTTAAGCTGGTGAGCTTATCTACAATGCCCGAGTGGGGTATTGTATCAAAGGCTTTTGCGAGGTCCAGGTAGGCTGTGTGGACCACCTTCCCCTCGTCAATGGCCTTGGTGACTGTTTCAAAGAAATCGACCAGGTTTAAGAGGCAGGATCTGCCCTTAACAAAGCTGAACTGGGTAGGATCCAGTGTCTGTAGTTCCCCAATATCTTTATTTATGAGGTCCATGATGATTCTTTCCATAGCTTTGCAGACCAAGCTAGTCAGGCGTATGGGGCAATAATTTCCAGGATCCGTTGAGGCACCACCTTTGTGGAGAGGGACCACTGTTGCTGTACGCCACTCTTTGGGTACATATCCTGTAGTAAGGCTGAGATTGAACAGTAGTTTTATGTTTGGGTTTAGCTATTCTTGGAGTTCATGTATGACACAGCCCGGGAAACCATCTGGTCCCATTCAGGCTGTGTTTTTTGCTTTGGAGAGGGCGGCTCTTACCTGAGCATCTGAGATGTTGGGGGGGGCAGCACTCTGCTGGGATAGATATTTGCCCTTCTGGTGGGGAGGGGGCGTTTGTGCTGAACCTGTCAGCTAGGATGTCGGCAATGTCTGTGGGTTTGGTGTATTTTTTGTCATTTTGGACTAATTCTGAGCATATCTGGGAATTCCCACCCAGGTTCCTAACATAACTAAAGAAAGCCTTGTGATTATCCTTAGTGTCCTGTGCAATTTTTCTCTTGAAGCTGGCCTTAGACGATTTTATGAGTGCCCGTAGTTTTTTGCTAATACTGATCAGAGATGCCTTCCCTTTTTGGGATTTTGCTCTATCATGTAGTAACTTCCTCCTTCTATTGTATAGTTTGTTTATGGCTGGGGTCCACCAGACAGGACACCTGCCTTTGGAGGATTGAATCTTGGTTTTATTTGGGATTGCATGATCCATGCATTCCTGAAGGTGTTCATAGAATGCGTTTATAAAGGATTCTGCGGTCTGGGCCATATTTTCCACAGGCCCGGGGGCTTTGAAGGATTCCACCTCAGTTTTGAGGAGTGTGAAATTTGCTTTAGAGAAGTTTTTCACTGTGGTTTTCTGGGCAGGGGGTGGGGTCGGGATGTGAATATCCAGTGAGATTAGTTTATGGTCTGATCTTACCAGTTAGGGATACACTTCTGGTCTGGAGCATAGAGCCCCCATGTTGGTGATGATCAGGTCCAGTATGTTTTTCCCTCTTGTGGGTGTGGTAACAACTTGTTCCATACCATTTGAGTTTATAAATTCTAGGAACGTTTGGGCTACGGTGTTGGAGCTAGAGTAATGCTCCCAGTCTATGTTTGGGTAGTTGAAGTCACCCAATATAATGGTGTTTGGAGAGACCTTTATATTTTCCAGTGTTCTCAGGATGGCCAAGTGGGGTTCCTGAGTTTGGGAGGGTGGTCTGTAGCAGGCTATAAACTGGAAGGCAGTTTTACCCACTGTTAGTTGCACATGGATAGTCTCTGATGCTTCGTGCTGTGCCACCAACCTGGAGGTGTGGGTATCTTTGACGAATATTGATACTCCCCCTCCTTTTGTGGTTTGGTCCAAGTTTTGGGGCCGAAAAGCATGATATGAGGTATAACCTGGTAGCACTGGGGTGCTCTCGGGAGCCTTGAACCAGGTTTCTGTTACTGCACAGATATCGATGTTCTCCATGCTAAGGAGAGTTTTGAGTGTGTGCATCTTGAGGTTTAGACTTCTGGCGTTGAGTAGCATTACTCTTAGTTTCTTATCCCTTGTAATAACTATGGAGGTGGGTTTGTCTTTTGAGCCTTGCCTAAAAAAGGCACTATATGGGTGGCAAGAGCCTTTGCTAATATCCGAAAGCCCAGGGGTGACAGGTGCAAGCCGTCCCTAGCGAAGCATCATGGCTTGTCGAGCATGTCATCCCAGGCTGACAGGCATTGGATCCCCTTTGAATGACACCAATACTTAAGCCAATTGTTGAAATTGATCATCTTGTCTTCATATTGTAGCATCATTCTTGGTGAGGGTAAGATGCTACTCAAGGTCAGGGTCATACCAGCCTGGGCTACATGCTCAGAGAGCTCCTCTATGTCTCTTTTCATGTAGTCCAGGGAGGTATGTCTCAGGTCATTCACACCAGCATGGACAATGACTGAGTCATATTTGTACTTGCCTTGGAGTGACCTGAGTGCTTGTCTTATTTGGCGGATCTTAGCAGATCTTAGCACCCGACAGGCAGCTCACCGTGACCTTCTCCTTGTTCAGCCTGGTGAGCAGGACGTCAGTGTGCCTGATGATAGAGTCACCTATTACAAGTGTATCAGGTGTGTTGTTTAGCCTTAAGGGCTGTGACTGTTCAGCACACTGGCTTTGTGAGCTATGTGTTGCACGTGTTTTGTTTTGGGGTAGCGGTTGCTTGGGTGTCTGCTTTGGAGGTCTCTGCTGCTTAGGCAGATTTTTATTTACAGCCTCTGTGTATGTTTTTGTGTGTTTATGTGTTTGGTTTGCTGTCGTGGTAGGTCTATGTGAGATTGGAATTGTAGTGAGTGTGGTTTCCTTCTCCTCCTGACTGGTTACACCAGTACTGAGTTGAGAGAGCTTAGCCTCCAGTTTGGCTATATGGCTGCATCTCTCACATGTGTTGGAATTTGTTGGGAGGAGGAGAGGGCTGTCTGTGTACATGAGGCAGTTGTAACATTGCCTCAAGATTCCCAGATTCACCAGCTGGACTGGAGAGGAGATTGACAACTGAATTTTGGAGATGCTAGAATAGTATTGGGAATTCCTTTATAATTGAAAAAAAAGGGCTAATGGGGAACAAGGTACTCAAGGGGTGTTTGTGAGGGTGTAGTGCTTTTAATTTTTTAGTGCTGACTTATATAATTGCTTTAGTGAGCAAGTGCCAGGCTTTAGAGTAGGAATAGGGTGTTTATTATGAGAACTAGATCAGTTCTAAGGGAAAAAGTGAAGAGCAGACTTTGTGGAGCCGAGAATGGTTTAAACCCAATTAAGCGGAGCTGCCCGATGCTGCGCTATGCACAAAATCGTGCAAAGCCGCGCCAAAGTGGGTTTTATGCAGGGGGACTTGAAAAAGCTAGAAATTGGCCCAAAATGGCCAATAGACTACCAGGTTCTTGTGCTGGGAACACTCCTCCAGGGATAGGTAGGCTGCTCTAAGCTCCCCACTGCCACTGGTGAACAAAGAAGCCTCCCTTTATCAAAGAAAGGAAATGGGTAACACAGGAACTTTCCAAAAGTCCAGAATACAGCAAAGCCTGTATTTGGAGTACTCTAGGTCAGGAAAGACAGGAAACAAGGATAATTTTTTTTGTTTTTCCTTTCTTTTTTGCAACAAACAGCAGGAAAATGCAATAAATATGTAACACAGGCTAGCGCACTTGAGTGTGTAGCCTCAACAGGTAAATGCAACAAAAAGGACAAACTTTAAATTACAAGTGCAAAAGCGCGCTAAAGCTGGCTTTAAAGCAGGGGGTTAGAAAGAGATAGGAAATGGCCCAAAACGGCCAATAAGCTACAAGTCACTGGATATATAGATATATATATCTATCTATATCTATATCTATAGCTATATATATATATATATATATATATATATATATATATATATATATATATAGATCCACTTTTAAATGTCAAACTTCCGAAATCTTGTGTTTTAAAAAAACGTACCCAAAATATCGAGATTTCAGAATCTTAACATTTAAAAGTGGGTTAAAAAAAGTCAGAGACTATATATACCAATTCCGAGATCATGCTACAGTGTAAAGAACGGTAATGCTCCTGTTGCATTTACTGTTGTCTTCATTGTAGTGCGATCTCGGAGTTGGTATATTTAAGTATGGAGTGTGTGGGGTGCAGGGGGGCTTGCCCCCCTGCAAACAGTTTCTTTTACTTTATTTTTGTTTTGTTTTTTTACCCACTTTTAAATGGTGAGATTCTGAAATCTAGATGTTTTGGGTACGTTTTTTTAAAAGTAAAGATTTTAGAATTTCGACATTTAAAAGTGGACCGAGATATATATATATATATATATATATATATATATATATATATATATATATATATATATATATATATATACACGCAATATATATATATATATATATATATATATATATATATATATATATATATATGAAAATAAAGGGTCTATGTCAGAAGAACTAAAGTTCAAAAGACTGGAAATCAAAATATCTACTCAAAGTATTGAAATTATTTTTAATACGGGGAAAAGCCCTTTGCACCCCTCATGTGGGGGGGGGGGGCACCCCCTGATATTTATATACCAACTCTAAGATCGCCCAACACTGAAAAAAATGACAAATTCCATTTCTGATATTTTGAGATTTAGATATTTTGATTTTCAGTCTTTTGAGCCTTCGATCTCCAGAAGGGGATCAGAAATAAAAGATGCACTAGAACTGAGAACACTCAGCTGGCTGCATTGCAGTAACATATTGTTACTGCAAGTGACTGAGGAGAATTTTGTCTCCCACACAGTGATCACACGGTGCAACAGTGATTGATTCTGGTGTTTAGATGGAGTAACCAGCTAACACTTGACTCTAGGCAGATGCCTATGGAACCTTGCGCTAGATTTGTCTGTTACTAAAATTGCTGTTTGCAATCACCAGGCAAGGCAAAATTTCTTTCCAGGCCTCTAAAATAAATGTACCTCAACAAAATAAAAAAAGTTGAATATATTAGAAAGAAAGAATAATGGATGAATAGATAGGTAGGCAGAAATAAAATGAAATAAATAGTTTCTGTCAAGGTTTTTGGATTCGCATGTCATGTGCTGGGTAAAGTCAAGTGAGTGATCTATGATAAACACTGGATGTTTCAAACAGAAAGATCTCTGTCAAAAAATAAAATATCCAGAAAAACGAAACACTGTAGTCAGTAGGATGAAAAACCAATAGAAGGCTGTCTTTAAAAAATATTTATTCACATGTAAAATCACTATAAATTTCTACAGAAAACATGACTGAGCACTTTCAAACACGACTGAGCACTTTTTTCCCCTATCAGGAACTTCATCAGAATCAATTAAAACACACAGTAAGCACCCTTAAATACTAACAAATTAATCAACCTATTTACAAAAAATTAACTTTTAAAGGTATCAAGTATATACATCAACACTCCTAGCTTAAACAAGTTAAAATAACTTCAATTTAATACAATAACCTTGTCCAAGTATAACCTGTCATATGATATAATTATTTAAAACAATTATAAAATATTATAAAATATTATTAAATAATAGCCTTCTTGTTTTGTATGGGCATCAAGGAAATATTTTCATTTAATCCTGGACTATGAGTAGCATGTAACTTAATTTGCCATCTTAACTCTCTTTCTTCTATCTGTGATCTAAAATCAGTTTGGGAGGAAACAAAGGGAACAAGAGATGGTGAATAATAGTTTTTCACAAGAAAATATTTTATGTGAAGGTGTAGTAAATACATATAAAGGGTACCATGTGTTTAACTATATGGATTTAAAGATAGGCAAGGAATATTTTACTTTATTTATGAAAGGTATGAAGTTTGTTCCTACAAAGAGTTTTGATTATGTTGACAGCATTATTGAAACAAAGTTGTTTATAAGAAAGTTAAATTTGGCCTTAATTTATAAGGATCTAAAAGAACAGAGAGGTACTGTTCAACATAGCAATAATTTTAGGAAGAATAGTACATATAATCCTCCATTAGATGCAATTTTGAGTATACTTGAAAAAGCTATAATAGAGGACTTATATTCATTAAAAGTAAAAGATAAAAAAAACAATATCTTTCATCAAATTTAAATAAAGAGAAATCCAACTTATTACATCAGTTAACAACAAATAAGTCCATCAGAGTGATGAGACCTGACAAGCAGGGTGGTGAGGTGGGACTGTTATATTTGATTCATTAAAATATTCCCAAAAAATAATGGATCTTTTGTACGATACAGAGACTTACTCCATGGTCTCTTTAAATGAAATTAATATAAGTTACAGAACAACTGATTATTTTTTAGAAGAATATTTGTTAGATAATCGAATTTCTGAAGAGACCTACAAGTGTTTAAAAGTTACAAATCCAGTAATAGCCACAATCTTTGGCATTCCGAAGATCCATAAAGATGTACTGAACCTACTCTTCAGGCCTATTGTTGTAGGCCGAGGTTCCAAAACATACCCTTTCTGTGTATATGTAGATAGATGGTTGAAAGAGGTGTGTGAGAGGACTGAGCACCTTATTAATGATTCATGGGACTTTTTAGGTAGAATAAAAAAGACATTATGGGACAAATATATAATGTTTGTGACCATTGATATACTTGACCTTTTTTTCTTCCATACCTAAAGAAGAGGGGGTGGAATTATTTATTGATAGTATTTATTGATATACTCAGTATTCAAATGATAAGGTTAATTTAATTGCTGATTTCATGGGAATAGTTTTAGATTATAATTATATTTTTATGAAGGTGAGTACTTTAAACAGACAAATGGAGTGGCTATGGGTGCATCTAGTGCTCCTATGTAAGCAAATATGGTTTTACTAGAATGGGAGCACACAAATGTTTTTAATAGTGAATTTTTTAAGCACATAAAATTATATGTGTGATTTTTGGATGATATATTAATTTTATGGAAGGGTGCAGAATCAGGGATTATGGATTTTATAAAGTATTTGAATAATTCATCCAGTTTTTTAAAAATCACTCATTCTATTAACAAAGAAGGAATAAATTATTTAGACACTTATATTTTAAAAATTGGAAAAGGTTTTAAGTCTAAAGTTTTTAGAAAGCCCACGTTCAGCAATTCTTATCTGGACTTTTCAAGCTGTCATCCATACAGTCAAAAGAAAAGTATAGTAAAAGGTCAATTGATTAGAGTAGCTCGTATGACATCACATTTAGAGGATGTACATAATGAACGTAGGAAAGTAGCTGATATGTTTTATGCCAGAGGCTATCCCAAGAGTTTGGTGGAAGATACCTTAGGATACGTGGAATCACAGTGGGGCATAAGATATAATCCTTTATTGGGTGTAGGATTACAAGATAAAGAGCCCTCCAGTCAAGGGGAAACTTATGAGAGAGCTTTAATTTTGCCCTATGGCCCTAAAGCTAGGTCAGTTAAACAAATAGTAGAAGTTAATTGGAATATTTTGAAATGTAGTCCCAGTATTTATTCTACACTTGGTTCCCATCCGCCTTTGTATTTAGGACAGGAATGAATATAAAAACAAGCTTAGAAATGTTGAAATGAGGTTTGTATAACAAAGGCCAAGAGAAAGAAGGAACACATAAATGTGGGAGATGCATGTAGTGTAAGTACATTATAGATGCCAAAGACATTATTCTTGAAAATGGGCTTGAGTCAAAAGTAATATTTGTGAAGGACAATTGTCAAACGACAGGTTTGATTTACTTAACTAAATGTGTGGGGTGCCCCACATTTTATGTGGGTAAAATGGAGAGATGTCTCCAAGATAGAATTTATGAGCACTAATGCCAAATAACAACAGGTAACCACAACAATGCCCTGTTTAAATACTCTTTGACATGCCCTAGTGAAGTTTGAATTTGTTATTATAGAACGTGTTTCACCTAACCCTAGAGGAGGTGATTTTAGATCACAGATAGAAGAAAGAGAGTTAAGATGGCAAATTAAGTTACATGCTACTCATACCCCAGGATTAAATGAAAATATTTCCTTGATGGCCATACTAAACATTATTATTTAATAATATTTTATAATTGTTTTAAATAATTATATCATATGACAGGTTATACTTAGACAAGGTTATTGTATTAAATTTAAGTTATTCTAACTTGTTTAAGCTAGGAGTGTTGGTGTATATACTTGGTACCTTTAAAAGTTCATTTTTTGTAAATAGGTTAATTAATTTGTTAGTATATAAGGGTGCTTACTGTGTGTTTTAATGGATTCTGATGAAGTCCCTGATAGGGGTTGAAAGCTCTCGATCATTTTTATTTGTAGACATTTATGGGGATTTTACATGTGAAAAAGTATTTGTTTTAAAGACAGCCTTCCGTTAGTTCTTCATCCTATTGACTACAGTGTTTTGTTTTGGTGGATTTAGCATTTTTTGGATCGCTGTGTCCGCATTATTTTGGTAAAATAATAAAAATAGATGTCCGTGCTTTTAAATTATTGTAAAATCTCATTCACAGTATTCAACCATATTTTTTTTATTAATCCTTTATTGACAATGTTAGTTCCACAAGGCTATTAGCATCTTTTCAGGGGAGATCTGAAGTGGTATTTATACTACTAAGGGAAGTTTTTGCCAGAGCATTGATGAATTTTCCCTACTCTTTCAGGTATTGCCAAAGGATCTTTTACATCCACCTGAGCTACAACCAACTCAAGCAGCTGGAATTTGGTTTAACATCGCATCTGAAGAATGACACACTCAGGAGTGCACCCCCCCCCCCATTATTCTGCACTGCAGGGTCAGAAATCTATCTTAAAGCTTACATGATATGCAGCACAACTACACTGAAATTTAACCTCTGTCTACTACTGCTTAAGAAATGTTAATTGTTCAGTTTACTATTGAAATCAGGAAATTTCATTCATTATCCAGTTAAACAGTTACACTGTAAAGTGGAAATCCATAATCTCAAACAGGCAAAACATTGGAACTGATATCACCACCATCAGTAGTTTGACATATTTGACATAGCTGTAGGTGATGTCAGTCACCCAAGCTATGCAGTGGAACTTACCGTTGGACTGTTAAGTCAATGGAAGATATGTTTTACTGTTTTTCAGGGGGCAAGCCCCCCTGCATCCCCCACACCCCCTTCAAATTAAGTCCGAAATCACATTACAGTGAGGAAATGTGTAATTTCTCTGTTCCTCACTGTACCACGATCTCCACTCACAATACTGAACTCAGATTACCGAATTACACTGCACATTTGGGGTTGTGTATTCGTAGTAGTCTGGTTTGGCATTGTGCCCTCTTGAAAAGAGCCTTTCAACCATTTGCCATTCAGTCAACAGCACTATGTAATTTCAGCAGTAAACCAATTGTGCATATACAATTTATTTATATTGTCATACTTTTTATATCTTTCTAAATATATTAACAACTAAGTAAAATGGGCATAACTGCCTACCCTCATATGAAAGCTCACAGATGGATGAACCAAATGCTGCTGTCAGTATGTATGAATGCAGCTTGAGTGGTGACTTTGATATTGTAAGATGTTTACAAAATATTATACAATTAATGGTTACTGTGCTTATTATGTTTTATACAATCCAGTTTAAGATCTAAAATTTAATGATTACTACGTCTGCACAAATTTGTTTATGATGAATAGTCTCTCATTTACATTTCTTAAGTAAACCTTATGTCTTTATAGATGTAAACATTTGTTTGAAATGTGAGGCCATAACTTATTTTTTTCAAAAAGCTAATGATACAATCATTTGGAATTAGAAGTACAAACCTCCATACCTCTCAACTCACCAGATTTTCACAGAATCTCCATATTTTTGTATTTTTGCCTCATATTTTTTGTCTTTCCTCATAAAATTTTTGATTGGCAAATCACTGATGATTGACTTCCCTAAATAATAGCACACATTTGAGTTTCAGACTTCATATCCTTCAGAAAATACATACTAACACAAATCATGTTCTAGCAACTTTCTAAGCTTATAAGTGCAATATTTAAAATTTGTCTCTATTTTGGGGACCTTTATCTCCCCAATTATTTTAGGCTTTTCCCAGAGTTCTTGCTCTAAGAGGATGAGAAGCATTCAAACCTCCAGATCTCTATTGAAGGGAACTAGTTAAGGTACCCATTTCCTATTAAACACAGTAAATTAAAGATAAACAATAAAAATAAAAAAACGGCTACCACAAAAAGCAGGTGTCCAGGTCCAAGAAGCCAATATAGTCCAACAGCATACAAACCAAAAAAGGACCAGGAGTAGGCTGCAGGTTCCAGTATAAAGATTATTTACTGTAGAATAAACCACAGAATAAAAAACATAAGCGCTTTTGTAGGTGTGTACCCCACTTCATCAAATGTAATTATGTTGCATCCTAACCTTCATTTTATACTCTAAAAGCACTAGTCACTATTAAATAATCACATAACCCAAATATTTAAAACCATACACACACACACACACATATATATATATATATATATATATATATATATATACCATAAATACAAATATAAGTATAATATAGATACTCTCTTATAGAAGTAGCAGCAATATATTTAAAATAATTTCAGATAAAGAAATACATGTATAACAAACTGACAATTCCATTCAAAATAAATACATGGAAATATATGCATACATAAAATTAATCTAAAGAGGGGCCTTCTTTTTAATATAGGCTGCAGGGGTACATAATCATTCAGGCCATGTCCACTATCTGCCTTAAGTCTTACAATCCATTTGGCTTCTAAAGCCTCTGTCTTGTTACAGACATCGCCGCCCCTAATACTTTCATACACCCTCCATATTACAAGAAATTTAAAAATATGTTCATCATCAGTGTCATATGTTTGGAGAGTGCACTAACTCTGTCCTTTCTATTAATGTGGTACACATGTTCCCTAATCCGATCTTTAAATACTCTGTCAGTTTTACCAACAGAATTTTAAACATTTCAAACAATATGCAAGATACACTACATGTTTGGTGTTGCATGAAGCAGAAACAAAGTTATACTGTCTTTTCTCATCTGGATGCATAAACTTAGTACTAATATTCAAGTAACTACAAAAATTGCAATGCCTACACATGGTCAAACCTTCACATTCTGAGGCATTAAACTTACTCCTTGGAAAACATAACTGTCTCTTAAAAGACAACTCATTTCTAAACAAAAATCGAGGTTCCTGTTCTATAATGTTGCTGACTCCCTTGTCAGAAGTCAGAATTCCCCAGTTTTTCCTAACTACGTCCGTGTAGGTCTGTACATCAGACGAACAATATAAGGGCATCCTAAGCATCCCTTTACTACTAGTATTACTCTCCTAATGGCCTGCCTCTTAGAGAAATATGGTTGTGCCACTGAATCTCCTGAGTTTGGTTACCTCCTCTACACTGTTCTTCACCATCTTACCATCACAGCCTCTCTCCACCAGTTCCTTAATAATACCTTCAGTGCACTTCAAGAAGTCAGACTCCCTCCCATTAAGTCTAGAGGCTCTAAAAGCCTGGTTCCTCACCACACTCTTAAAAATATATGGGGGTTGCATACTATCATATGACAACAGGCTATTAACATGACATGGCTTCCTATATTGTTTTGTGTACAGTCTATTATTCTCATCTACCAAAATTGCCACATCCAAAAAGTTTATGACCTTATCAAAGTATGTAAATGTGAACCTTAAAAATGCAGTACTTTCATTAACGTACTGAATAAATTCAGTTAACTCTTGCCTAGTTCCACTCCACACAGTAAAAAGGTAATTTACAAACCTTCTAAAAAAGAGATGTATTTACTGAAAGGACCTCTTAACATGTGTTCAGATTCCCATACCACCATTACAGCATTGGCGTAGCTATTGGCACATGAAGTGCCCATAGCTACGTCATTGTTCTGCCAATAAAACACATCCCCAAATAAGAATACATTACAACACAACACTATCTCAAGCAAGTCCTTAATAAGTTTAATCTGTCTAGCTTCAAAATTAGAATAAGTCCTAAGAAACTTTTCTATAATATCTATACCCAAATCACTCGGGATCATGGTAAAAAGGGATACTACGTCCATGGTCCCTTTCATTCAGTACTTCCATGTGTTCAAACAAATAGGTTAAAAATGTTCATCATCTCTTAGTACCTGTGGTACCTCACTGAGTAAAGGTCTCAGAATTTTATCTATATATATGGAGATAGTCTCCATGGACCACCCTCTCCCAGAGACTATCGGTCTCTTTGGTGTACAGGTCTTATCTTTGTGAATCTTAGGTAATCACTATATACAGGGGATAACAGGATGTTCTATGAGGAAGTAATCATATATTTCCTTAGTTATAGAGCCCTCACTCAGTAATATGTCCAGTTTCAAATTAATCTGATGCACCATTTTATCACTCTTTGTACGATTAATCTTCATGTAAAAGCTGACATCACATAACATATTAAACATAGCATGTTCATATTTACTAGCATCCATGATTACAATAGGCCCGCCCTTATCAGGGGGCCTAAACACTATGTCTGTATTTTCCTGCAACCGTACTAAGGCCATCCTTTCACTTCTAGTTAGATTATTTTTCCTAAAACCATTATTATGATTTGTATTTCTAGCATTTTATATTCTATACACATCCTATATGCACATCATTTCAAAGGCATGTATCAGTGGATTCACAGGTGGTACATAAGAGATAAACAGATGAATGTTTTTAAGAAACCTATCACGACTATTAAACATCATCTTAAGGGATAAATCCCTGCAAAACCTTTTAATGTCAAAAATAACTTCAGTAGTGTCTGAATACCTACATGGTATAAAAGAAAGTCCTTTCTGCAAAATGTTCATCTCTTCATTAGAAAGTACATAGCCTGATAAATTCCAAACTAAGCCTTCTTATGAAAGAAGGCTTTCTTGATGTTGCCCGAGCCAGTCATCTGCCCTTCGAATTTCCTTTTTTGCCGACTTCTGCTTCTTCCTCTGGTTCTGTAGTCCAAATCTCTCACTGGTAGAGGAAAGCAGAGTTTCTGTTTCACTACACCCTCACAAACTCCCTTGAGTACCTCGTTCCCCATTGGACCTTTTTTTTCAATTATAAAGGAATTCACAATACTATTCTAGCGTGTCCAAAGGTCAGTTGTCAATCTCCTCTTCGGTCCAGCTGGTGAATCTGGGAATTTTGAGGCAATGTTACAACTGCCACATGTACACAGACAACCCTCTCCTCCTCCCAACAAAATCCAACACATGTGAGAGATGCAACCATATAGCAATACTGGAGGCTAAGCTCTCTCAACTCAGTACTGGTGAAACCAGTCAAGAGGAGAAGGAAACCACACTCACTACAATTCCAGTCTCACATAGACCTACCATGACAGAAAACCAAACACATAAACACACAAAAACATACTCGGAGGCTCTAAATAAAAATCTGCCTAAGCAGCAGAGACCTCCAAAGCAAACACCCAAGCAACCGCTACCACAAAACAAAACACATGCAACACATAGCTCACAAAGCCAGTGTGCTGAACAGTCACAGCCCTTAAGGCTAAACAACACACCTGATACACTTGTAAACAGGTGACTCTATTGTCAGGCACACCGACGTCCCGCTCACCAGGCTGAACAAGGAGAAGGTCACGGTGAGCTGCCTGTCGGGCGCTAGGATCCACCACATAATACAAGCACTCAGGTCACTCCAAGGCAAGTACAAATATGACTCAGTCATTGTCCATGCTGGTGTGAATGACATGAGACGTACCTCCCTGGACTACATGAAAAGAGACATAGAGGAGCTCTCTGAGCATGTAGCCCAGGCTGGTATGACCCTGACCTTGAGTAGCATCTTACCCTCACCAAGAATGATGCCACAATATGATGACAAGATGATCAATTTCAACAATTGGCTTAAGTATTGGTGTCATTCAAAGGGGATCCAATGCCTGTCAGCCTGGGATGACATGATCGACAAGCCACAATGCTTCGCTAGGGACAGCTTGCACCTGTCACCCCTGGGCTTTCGGATATTGGCAAAGGCTCTTGCTACCCCTATAGTGCCTTTTTTATGCAAGGCTCAAAAGACAAACCCACCTCCATAGGTATCACAAGGGATAAGAAACTAAGAGTAATGCTACTCAATGCCAGAAGTCTAAACCTCAAGATGCACGCACTCGAAACTCTCCTTAGCATGGAGAACATCGCTATCTGTGCAGTAACAGAAACCTGTTTCAAGGCTCCTGAGAGCACCCCAGCACTACCAGGTTATACCTCATACCATGCTTTTCGGCCTCAATACTTGGACTGAACCACAAAAGGAGGGGGAGTATCAATATTTGTCAAAGATACCCACACCTCCAGGATGGTGGCACAGCACGAAGCATCAGAGACTATCCATGTGCAACTAACAATGGGTAAAACTGCCTTCCAGTTTATAGCCTGCTACAGACCACCCTCCCAAACCCAGGAACCCCATCCGGCCTTCCTGAGAACACTGGAAAATATGAAGGTCTCTCCAAACACCATTATATTGGGTGACTTCAACTACCCAAACATAGACTGGGAGCATTACTCTAGCTCCAACACCCTAGCCCAAAGGTTCCTAGAATTTATAAACTGAAATGGTATGGAACAACTTGTTACCACTCCCACAAGAGGGGAAAACATACTGGACCTGATCATCACCAACACGGGGACTCTATGCTCCAGACCAGAAGTGTATTCCTCACTGGTAAGATCAGACCATAAACTAATCTCACTGGATATTTACATCCCGACTCCACCCCCTACCCTGAAAACCACAGTGAAAAACTTCTCTAAAGCAAATTTCACACTCCTCAAAACCGAGGTGGAATCTTTCAAAGCCCCCGGGTCTGTGGAAAATACGGCCAGACCACAGAATCCTTTATAAACGCATTCTATGAACACCTTCAGGAATGCATGGATCATGCAATCCCAAATAAAACCAAGACCCAATCCTCCAAAGGCAGACGTCCTGTCTGGTGGACCCCAGCCATAAACAAACTATACAATAGAAGGAGGAAGCTACTACATGATAGAGCAAAATCCCAAAAAGGGAAGGCATCTCTGATCAGTATTGGCAAAAAACTATGGGCACTCATAAAATCGTCTAAGGCCAGCTTCAAGAGAAAAATTGCACAGGACACTAAGGATAATCACAAGGCTTTCTTTAGTTATGTTAGGAAACTGGGTGGGAATTCCCAGATATGCACAGAATTAGTCCAAAATGACAAAAAATACACCGAACCCACAGACATTGCCAACATCCTAGCTGACAGGTTCAGTGCAAACTTCTCCCCCCCTCCCCACCAAAAGGGCAAATATTTATCCCAGCAGAGTGGTCTCAGATGCTCAGGTAAGAGCTGCCCTCTCCAAAGCAAAAAACAAAGCATCAATGGGACCAGACGGTGTCCCAGGCTGTGTCCTACATGAACTTCAAGAAGAGCTAAACCCAAACATAAAACTACTGTTCAATCTCAGCCTTACTACAGGATATGTACCCAAAGAGTGGCGTACAGCAACAGTGGTCCCTCTCCACAAAGGTGGTGCCTCAACAGATCCTGGAAACTATGGCCCATAAGCCTGACTAGCTTGGTCTGCAAAGCTATGGAAAGGATCATCATGGACCTCATAAAGATATTGGGGACCTACAGAAACTGGATCCTACCCAGTTCGGCTTTGTTAAGGGCAGATCCTGCCTCTTAAACCTGGCTGATTTCTTTGAAACAGTCCCCAAGGCCATTGACGAGGGGAAGGTGGTCCACACAGCCTACCTGGACCTCGCAAAAGCCTTCGATACAATACCCCACTTGGGCATTATAGATAAGCTCACAAGCTTAAATATTAACCCCTATGTCACTAGATGGGTTGCACACTGGCTCAAGGACAGAACCCACATGGTTAGAATTGCTGGAGCTATGTCAGACTCCAAACCAGTTACAAGTGGCGTCCCACAAGGCTCAGTCCTGGGACCTCTCTTGTCCGGTATATATTTCTCGGAGGTACAGGCCAACACAGAAGGACTGTGGCTGACCAAGTTCACAGATGTCTGCAAACTGGGTGCCATAATCAACTCTCCAGCCGACACAAGCATCCTCCAAAAGGGCCTCATCGAAACAGACAACTGGTGCCAGAGCCATGGCCTCAAGCTACATGCCAAAAAGTGTACAGTCATCCCCTTTGGAAAAAACAAAGTGCCCACAAATTACCACATAGGTGGTAATCCATTAAGTACAGAAGAAGTAATTAGGGACCTGGGGACCCAAATTGGTAGCAATCTCTCATTTGCCAACCACGTGGTCAAAGTGGTTAGAAAAACATTTTATATAGCCCACCTAATCATGAAGGGATTCACATTTAGATCAAGGGAGGTCATCATGCCTCTTTACTCTTCCCTCATCAGGCCCATAATTGAGTACAATGCCCCTTTTGGGATGCACCTTACCAGACACCTGCAGCAACTGGAAAGACCCCAAAAGTACCTCCCCAAGAGGATCAAAGAGCTCAAACAGATGCCATATGCTGCCCGGTTAAAGAAACTCCAGCTCTACTCAGTGGCATACCACCTGCTCAGAGGCGATCTATGCCTGATGTATAAAGCCATGTCCAACCCAGGATTAATGGACATGCTGCACCTCGGAAAATCCAAATCCCATCGAGCTACGCGCTTGAGAGACTTGAACCTCAGCAATGAAATAAATAGGACATGCTGGAGGGACAGATTCATAACCCAGAGGCTCCCTTCACTCTGGAATAAAATCCCAGTCCAGGTTAGGCAGAGTCCCTCATTGACTCTCTTCAAGAGGAATCTTGATGAGTGGATGGGAGATCGTAGGTTTACCCCGGGTATCACTTCTGTGTCACTGTTAGACAGAGGCACAGTATACTAACCTCGAAAAAGGGCATAGCAAAATTAATTTAAAATGGGTGGTGAAAGCCAAACACACTCTGGCTAGGCTTATAAATGCCCTAGGGCAGATAGCCTAGTATGAACCTTTGAACCTATGAACCTAAAGGGTGAACGCCAACAACATTCTGTTGTAAGCCAGCCGGTACACCAGACTCAGCTGACTGATGCACTTGTGCTGTCATGAAAAGTATTTTCGGTCTCGCTCCAGTTCTGTTCCCTCTATCATTTGTTTGTGCTGAATTAGCTTGTACAGCCCCATTCAGGATTGTGGAATTGCTTGCAGAAATCTGCAATGAAGCCGTATCCACTTCTGCTTATTTCTCGACTATACTCTGTCTCCGAAGTTCCCTCTCACCAGCTGGTAGTTCCTGTGGCTCGTCAAACTGTTCAGTTGATGTGCATGCATGCTCTGAACTTGAAACCTACTCCCCCTCAATATAAGAAGCACTCCTCAGAAATACCTGTTCAAACATGAACTTAAACTCTATCTACAAAAGACACGGTCCTGTCCTTGTCACCCCCTTCTTATCTACATAATTTCTTTTTCCTCATTTACCCTGTACCTTCTGTTACTTTTCCCTCTTTTTCCTATTTTTAACCCCCCCCCAAAGAAAGGTTCTTGTATTACTAGTGACTCTTTGTACATTGGAATGACCTCATGTATGGTATTCCACTGAATTTTATACTCTGTCTTTTTTAATATTGATAGATTGGTTACATGTTAATAGACATATGTCATGCTATTACTTACTAGTAGACTTATGTTATCTGTTTATATCTTTGTAACTTCTGTAATAATTGTTAATTTTCTGGAGATTTTATCCACAGGTCTCCACTGAAAACTGGCCCCTGGCTCGGCTAGACTAAGTAGGTAAACAAATGTCAATAAATAAATAAATAAAAGCTTCAGTGGCAGAAATAAGATTTTTACGACAGGATATTTACAATAATAAAACAGTGTACACAAATTTTGTACATTTTATACAATTCTAAGGGCTTAGTAATACACACAGTAGAAAGCTTTACACAACCTAGTTAGGTGTTAATAATTCACATACAGTATTCTTAAAGGCATTCATTGCATATAGGCAAAAAAACCCCCAAAAAGTAAAAGTAAGTAAAAAAGACAGAAAATACATTCATAATAAGCAGGTCATTTATGCATTTTAATACATAGGAAGTTTAGGATTTAGCCTAATAATGGTTGTAGAGATAAGACAGTGTTTGACATACCAATCTGATGTATAAATGTCAAAGGATTTTGGTGGATTTATAAATTATTACTTGTAATTGAAAAGAGTCATACTAGTCAGAAAAGTATTAGAATTTGTTTATGGTGGTCTATAGTTTTCAGCACAAGGACAGATTTGATTGGTAGGGAAGAAGTTTTTGGGGGTGAATTTGAAGGTTTTTATGGATTCAAGTTCTGTAATAGAGGGGTGTAGGGCATTCCATAATTTTGCTATGGAGTTTGAGTACAGGCTTTGTCCAGCTCTCTTACTGGGCCTGGATACTCTGAGAAGCTGTTTAGAAGTAGACCGATGATCCCAGGACGGGATATAGGATTGTAGGATAGAATGAAGTGCAGGGCAGTTTACTGAGTTGTATATTAGTTTCTGAGCAAGAGTTAGTTGGGTGTAATGAAGGTAGTAGGAGCATTTAAACCATTTCAATGCCTTAATGACCTAGCAGTGGTGTGTGCAGTTTGGTTTCATTGAGTCTTTTTTTTCTGGTCAAGTTTCAGTAAGACCCCTTTTATACTCAATACTTAGGATCTTTTTCAGTCAGGCCTTCACTTTTAGGTTGAGAAGGCATCAGTTTTCATGACCACCCATGGCAACAAATGGCTTTGCAATCATGAATTGGCAAGTGGTTAGCTGGCATGCCTGAGACCATAGCATTTTGGGGTTTTTCTTATAGCAAGCCCTTCTAGGACAGAAGACCTTGTAATTTAGTGCACATTATTAAGTTATAAGTTATTAATGATTTTCATTCTGTTGTCCAAGGTTTGATTCACTTAATGTCTGTTCAGTTACTGTATTAAGTCACTTTAACAGATAGTACTCCTAGACTGGCTTTGCAAAGAGGCTTGTTGGAGCTTTTCTCCCCGGGCCTCTACTGAAAATGGAAATATATCCAGCTAGACCAGCCCGGTTAACAAATGTAAAATAAATAAATAAATAAATAATGGGTTTAATCCAGTTTACAAATGAATATAATAAAATGAAATCATCATCACTCTGGGTTAGTAATGAGGCAAATTAAGGAAGCAGTTATTAGTTTAACCAAGGATGTTTGCATTGGCCTTTTTATTATACTAACGTATAGTGTCCATAACTAGTTGTAGATTTGCTTTGTTATTTTTATGCAGCTACCAGGGAATGTTTGAGTCTTTTCATTGCACCAGTTTTTCACTTCATTCCAGTTAACAGTGATGGGTAAGTGGTTAGTTTATGAAATAAAATATACTTAGATGCCATGTTCTTAAAGTTGCCCCAATCTAGTTTAGAACGATCTAACCAGTTCTGTATAATATAGAGCTTAATTAACATGAAGAGAGCAATCTGTATCCTGAGATCAGTAGAGGTTATGTCCTCATGGAAATTCCCAGGAGAGAATGTACTTGCCATAGCCCATTTTTTTAAGTTTGACCCTTAGGGAATTCCATAGATTCTGAGCATATTTACAGTACCATAGAATGTGTAGGAGGTCAGCTTTAACTGTGGGGCAAAAAGGGCAGAAGGGTAAAATATTAGGAAAATAAGAGGTTAAACATTCTGGAGTATAGTAAGTCTTACTATTAATTATTAACTGGGTATATAATAGTTTCATAAAAGGGGCAAAACTGTTTGTGTGGTTAATTGCTTGGGAGAGATGAACATCTGTCAGGTCAGGGTTTTTGTCTGTAATATTCTGCAAATGTAATAGAGGATTGGTATCTAGCTGTAGAGACTAGTTTGTAAGTGATTGAAAGCATCTTCTTTTTGACTTTTAGACATCTCAGGACTGGCCAAGTTTATTTCTTCTTGTAACTTATTTAGGAAGCATCCTAAGCTAGAAATTAATTCTTTGATTTGTCTCACGTATTACCCTTGTCTGCATCTTAACATAACAAACAATGTTTTTCAATATTTATTGTCCTTTAGTACTATTGCCACCAGTCTCCTCCTCATCAGAGTCTTACTCTGCTGTGTTCTCTAATGGTTACATGTATATAAGATGCATACAGAGATGAGAGCTATCATGTCTTGTTAAATGTAATTAGAATCCTGTTAATTTATTGTAGCTCTATTTGTAAACAGTTGTATTTAGAACTTTTTTTTTGTGTTTTTTATTTTTTCTTTCTCTGTTTATTTTTTCCTGTATTCTATAATACTATATAGTTATCTAATATATTCTGACTATGTGCAAAAAGCTACATTGTCCATTAACAATGTTAATATTGTCATATTTCATGTCTGTTTATCTCGTTCTGCTGTCCATCTATGTTGCTCTTCATATTGAAAAAACGAACTTTAGATACTTGTCTATTACTAGAATGAACCGTTGTTTCATCTAACTTTGTAAATGGTTTACTTTCGATGTATTATCATCTGTTACTGTGTATTGTATTTTACAATTTGTTTAATGTAACAACAAAAAATAAAAACAAAGATTTGAAAAAAAAAAACAGTGATGGGTAAGACATCTTGGCTTTAAGACGCTGGATGCACACGCACAGCTTACGTTATGATATTTTTTGCATACCTGTTCAGACAGAGGTGGACAGTACATACCTGCCAGGCATACGTGGTAAAATCTAAATCCGCAAGTCAACCGAGTGAAGCAGGATGATGACAGTAAGGAGCTTGTGAGAGCCAGATGACCTCCCCAAAATGACAGGGGACAGGGAGGCTGCATGAATGTAGTTATTGCTAACCTGGGTGCTTAAATTACTGGATCAACAGTTGCTTCAGGGTTTATCCTAAATGTGAAAAGTTTGACCAAGCATTATATCCTTACGCAGGGTGCACTCAATTTTGCATTTTGTAATGAAATGTACTCATACACGATTTCACTCTTTTGCAGGCAAACAATGCAGTTCTAGCTTAGAATGCCTATGAAAGTTGACTTGTAGGGTAAAGTGTCCTTTTCCTTTGGGTGCACAATTATTTTCCTTTCAGATTAAAAAGCATCGAGAGCTTCATTTGTCAACTGTATTTATTTATTTATTTTTTCATTTGTCAACTAGGTAGACCGATGCCATTTTCAACCCAGGGGTAAGAAAAGGAAATAACAGAATAAAAAAAAAAACAACATAAGCAAAATAAGCATGCAGTTAAAGAAAAAAACATTGTAAAACAAACTCTGCTTCAGATGATGCAGTATGCACAATTTGTTTAGCTAGTACAAGTCAAAGAAATAAGTAATATGGTGCATGGCTGAGGACTTTGTTCCTGAGGCAGGAGTGCTAAACACCATCAGAGGGGAATACAGCACAGTGGTAAATGGAAAGGGGGCGTGTTACAGGGTCTCCTTGACAACGGGAAGCCTTCCTCCTCACAGGTTCATACTTAAAGCTCTGGCACTCTTCCTACTGCTATGAATACTGCAACAACAGAATAGAAAGACATAGAATAGTTGTGTAAGAATGTACCATAACCTTAGATGTCCTTCTCTTCTATGTTTCAGTATTCAGTC
>NC_056745.1:1449351493-1449356493 GCF_019279795.1 Protopterus annectens
AAAAGAAAATAGAACAATTATTAACAGAAGCTAGATAATCCCATTGGCGATTGATACAATATGTACACAATATTTTCAGAGTTGAAAATCAAATGTGAATTAATTTTAGATATAAATAAGACAGGGAAGCAGTAGCTGAGAACAGAGGGTCAAAGAAGTGATAGAGGTGAGGAGGGAATTAGGTTACGTATCCAGTGGAAAAGCACTTGCAGTCAGATTTTTGATGAAGGCATCTTTTGAGATGAGCTGATGAGCTGTGAGGGTGGGGAAAGAGAACACTTCTTTAAAGCGGAGGGGAGGAGTATATTAATGTTATATTTAATTATTATTTGAGTCTCAGTCTCATCGCAAGCTGTAAGTAATATATTTAGATAATTTTCAGATGGCATTTCAAGGAAGTCCCATACAATTTTACTTGCCTTTGCAAGTACACTCAAGTACTCACTTCTCTTTTTTTATAGTGTGGACTACAGAGCTAACAGCTTCTTCTGTGTGCAACGTCAGTAAGAACTATTTTCTAGAACTAGCGCAGGATTCATGTTTACACAACCTAACTTTTATATCTTACTGTGACTTTATTTCACTGGTCTTTTGTAGCCCAAGGCCTACAAAACGATAGAATTACACGAGCATACTTCATGTACTACAGCAGTAACATTTTTGTTTGTTTCTGTGACAGTAAAAACTACTAACTATACAGAAGGAAGAAACATGAGAACCTATAAATGTAAATTTGCTTTCCTGACTACTGCTTCCATGGTTATGTGAACTGAAAAAGAAACTCAAGCCATCCAATACTGAAACAGTTACTGTTTTCCCTGGGAGCTCCACCTCTTTAAACCGACCCTTTCAGTAAGAACAGAATAAATGCAGTGTACCGCAGTCTTTGAATAGCATGGGACATGAATGCTATAGATAAACAATGTGCTTGTAAGCTGTTTGGATTACTTCAGTCATGCAAATCAGCAGAGAAAAAGTGTTCATGTACTGATTAGTGTCTGTGCACCATAACAAAATTAGCAGGAGTCTACACAGGATAAGTTAGTAAAATGCTATTTAACTAGCTGGGGAACTGTGTTTTCATTTACAGTACATAATGTGCTGTCATGTGTGATATGCATTTATAGTTTTTTTTTTTAATCAGTAACAGCTCTGAGAGCCTCACCCAACACACTCTAATTGACTATCACATTCTACCTTTAGTATTGTTAGCTGACTGAAAACTTGAGAAAACAACACAAACGTCCTCATATTCAATTTCACATTCATTTTTAAATGTGTCATCTGCATTTTACTTTTAAAGGTACTTTCTCTGCCAAAGCAAAGCAAATGGTCATGTGCTGGAGAAGACCTAATGTAATCCAATGGTTTGAGTAACATTGCAAACTTTTTTATGACATGCACATTATGTGTTTTATTGTTTTTTTTTTTTTCTTTTGTCACTTGGCTTAGTGCTGTATGTTAATTGCTTTCCTAATACTCAGAAGTGAAATCCTTTACTGTATCCTATGTTTGTACAGTCTATTTATAGCCTTGTTCAAAGTATACTGAACATGCAAAGCAACTGCATTATGTCATGTGTAAAGCCCACTGAATATTCAAAGTACTTTGCAGTGTGGTGCATGCAATGTAACCAAAGATTCAACGTAACTGTACTATCTCAGCAGAGAAGTAATTAAGAGGAACTTGTGAACTGGCTTAAACTTTCAAACTGAAATTATAGAACAGTAACAGCAGTAACCAATTTCATTTGCTATTTACAATCAGATATGCACAGCTAACTTTTGTAGGCACAGTACTATACTTTGTTCACATTCTGGCAATTTTAATTGCAGTCCCTAGGTTATCTTCTCATTTGTCATGTTCTGCGCTGTTTGCTGACATATTCTTTGATCCCTTTCAATGAGACGTGGCAATTTTATGCTACAGCTAGTTCCAGTGGTCATCCTCTTCACCTGATGTTTATAACTACCAGCAATTAGGACTTCCTAAAGTGTCTCAGTGGATGCTTTTAATGCTGGTCAGCATACAGAATTTCAATATTTCACTTCTGCTAGAATGCAGTGTGCTGGAATACATGTATATATGTCTGCGTGAATGTGTGTGTGTGTGTGTGTGTGTGTGTGTGTGTGTGTGTGTATATTTATCTTAAGAGTCGTCCCAAAAAAAAAAAAAAAAAAAAAAAGTGTGTGATAAAAATGATTATCTGGGCCACTGTGTAGATCAACATCCTTAGCACATCATCTGAAACTTATTATCACACTTGGCATATCCTTATCCCGCTAAACATTCCCTAATTCTGACACTTTGAAGCTATTTACGTTAAAGCAGATTGAAAGTTAATACACTGCTTATATAAAACACAAACATACCCACACACAGTCAAAATGCCGTGTCCCTTTTATTACAATGCTTCCAAATCCATTAATACACTTGACAAAAGTAAAAGGGAATAAAACAAATAAATACATTCACACACACACACACACACACACACACACACACACACACACACACACACACACACACACACAGACCACATCTTCTATTAAGTTTAATGTAAAAAGAAATAACTTCACATACTGCACTCACAAAGTACATACACACAACCTCATCCCCCACTCAAAAAAAAAAAAAAAACAATACTGCCAGATTAAAATAAACCTCTTGGAGCAGAATTTATTAATATAAAAACTGAAAAAAGTTAAAAGAATAAAAACAAAAGATCATCAAAACAGACACCATTCTTACTATATGAACTAAAAGCAGACTAAATAAAAATCCATAACTATACTATTAAACTGTAAAACTAACAAATTCAAACTTAGGTAGGTTCATAGGTAGGTACTAGGCTATCGGTCCAAGGGCCTACGTAAGCCTAGCCAACAAGGTTAAAGTTTATTATAATTCTTAAACCCTAAGCATGTCCACAGCTCAAACAGAACATAGTAACAACAAGCTGCCAAAATTAATTCAGCAATTAAAATGTAATGCGTAATTTTAACAAAGTGAATACACAGTACTTAGAAGAAGAATAAAATAACAGACCAAGATAACAGTGTGGAGGTTGCATTTTCTGCCAAGGTTAATAAGTACTAAATGCTATCCACAATATATAAAATTGCCAAAGTTGTACAAAACATTGCAGCAACTGGTTGCCAATTAACAATAAAAGCCTATATCAATATCCGAGCAAACCCAGGAAAGAATAAGATCGAATAAACTTCCATGTGACTTTACAAATGCCACTTCCAGGACCTAGTACCAACAAAGCATTTTCAAGTGAAGACAGTCTGTAAAACAGTGGTGTAGCTACATTACTAACAAAACTTGATACAATGTATCTCTTCAGACATGAATGTAATTTTTTTGAGAGGGTACCAGTTGTGATTTCTTTTCATTTATGGTGTACCCTAGACAAGTTAGAACCCTTTTTACAAACACCAGATGCTTTAGAAGAATCTCCTTGTTTTCTGCCTGAATTAGACAACTGTCCAGGTATGGATATATTTGAGTATTTCTTTGCCTGCAAAATGCAATTACTGGAGCCAGGCAATTTGTGAAGACCCTGGGTGCAGTAGATAACCTAAGGGCAGTGCAGAGAACTGGTAATGCGAGTAGCCTGCTTTGAAGTGGAGGTATCTTCTGCTAGATTCCCTGATTGGGATATGCAGGTAAGCCTCTTTTAAGTCTAGAGTTACCAACCAGGCATCTTTGTCTAGCATAGGTAGTAACTGTTGAGGAGTCAGCATCTTGAATTTTGGAATGTCCAGAAATGGGTTTAGAGTGGATAAGTCCAGAATTGGACGCCATGATTTGTCTTTTCTGGGTACCAGGAAAAGTCTGAAGTAGAAACCTTGTCTCTTTTCCTCTTCTGGTACTGGTTGAGTAGCCCCCATGTTCATGAGGGACAAAACTTGTTTCTGGGCCTCTGCCCACTGACTTGGGGGCAGATCTGGCCATCCGTTTGGAATTGGCAATGTGTGGAAGTGAAATCTGTATCCCTGGGATACTATATTTAAAACCCATTTGTCCTGGGTAATAAGTTGCCAGTTTCGTGCATGAAGTGCTAGTTTCCCCCCCAAAGGGGCAGCTAAGAGATAAGTGCTTGGTGATTGCAGAGGGAAGTCATTGAGACTGTTTACCATAGGGATGTGCCTTGTTGCTTCCAGTTTTGGAGGTGGAGGCACCCCATTGTTTTGTTCTAAAAGTTCCTTGTGACTGAAACCTGGAGCCTTTGGAATGTCTTGATTTGACCTGAGCGGCTCTTGAGGGGACTGGAAAGGACCAGTTCTTAGTAGGCCAGTGCCTACTAAATCTTGAAGGTTGCACTTGTAAGAAATCTTTCACAGTTCGCATAGATTTAGCTTTATCTTCCATCTTTTTTAACATTTCTTCAGCTTTATTATCAAAGAGATGGTCCTGGTGTAAAGAAGCATCCAACAATTTTGCTTTAACATGGTCAGGCAGAGTTTGCTTCTTGAGCAAAGCATGCCTTCTTAACACAGATCCAGTTACAACAGCCCTGCAAGAGGCCTCCAAGGAATCAAAACCACATTACAAAGTATGTTTTCCAACTTGTTCAGCTGAATGCAATAAATCCTGCAATTCTTTATTTTCCATGCAGTCAGAGATTAACATCATTTTCTGTTTAAGTAGTCCCATGATATGCTGTTGATATTTAAGCATATGAAATTGACAGTTTAAAGCACTGATTGCCAAGGTTGCAGACGTGTAAACCTTCTTACCCCATCTATCCAGCACCCTGGAATCTCTATCAGAAGGGGTGGGATTTTTGGCAGTAGAGGCCTTAATGCTCTTGGGATCCTGAGAAATGGTTTCAGGATCAGCAATAGGGTTTTTGAAAAGGAATTTGTGGGAGTCAGGAACCCTGTAGAGTCATACTAGATTCTGAAAAAAACATCATCAACAATGTCTAGAACAGGCGGTATAGCCAAAGGCCTATGCTGAGGAAATAGAAGAAAATCCCTAAGCCTCTT
>NC_056745.1:1449361493-1449413993 GCF_019279795.1 Protopterus annectens
ATCTGATGTAAGTTCGCCCAGTATACTCATCACCATGCCTCTGATGTCACTGTGTCTCATGTTGGCATATCCATTTTCAGATCATCAGAAGTTGACATTTTGGTACTTGTCCAGACAACATTAGGTTATACGATGCCACTTTACCCAATGTTGGTGGCAGCTTTTTACTGTATCATTTGGCAGAAGGAACACAGCTGGAAATCTGTGTCAGGCTTTCCCAGAAGTGTTTGGATGTGTGAGATTCAATATATTTAAGTGTGAGTGTATCAGAGATCTAAAACTGGGACACATTTCTCTGGAGTGTGAATAAGGAATTATATTTAGGGTGGACAGAAGTATACTGTGCAGTCCCAAGTTATAGAGCAAGTTCCTGTTGTACTCTTAGGGGAAATTGTGAAATATTGCTCCTGTTTAAGTGATGGTATCACACTGGACTCAGTAGTGAGAACTGAAGCTCCTTAGTTACTAACCCAAGATAGTAAGGGGCATCACATTATTTGGTGGAAGTTCAGTGGGATATTGACTGGATGTCACAACCTCTATTAAAATGTCATCATAAAAACTGAGTTAAAACTTTACTGTTGTTAACGTCATTCGGATGGAAGATGACATTACTGAGGTTGTTGAAGGAAACCAAGGAAAAGATGAGCAGGATGATTATTTTCGATCAAAACATACCGCAAACGTTGGAGTGACTACCATACAAAAATCGGGAAAAGAGACATTACAAGACAGATTATGTAAACAATCTCAGTTACTAGAGGGAAAAGAACTATTTCTATCAACCTCATTCAAAGAAGAAAAGGAAAAGGAACATGTGCTACCAGCAGAATTAACTGCCAAAACGCAAGGTACTAACACTGAAATTAACAATTGTAAAGTTTATAATTATAGTCATCTTGAAATGAGTAAAAACTTAACCAGTTATTTTTTCAAAACAGTTTTTTACTTGTTCCCTCAAAAAGAATGGATCTAGCAGATGCATTGATAGAACTAAAATTGTATTCATGGAAATTAAATCTGGCTATTTGCTGACAAAGTGTGTAACAGTAAAAGAGAAAGTTTAAAAAGTCAAGTACTTTAAACCTGCTATTGCATCCCACTATATGTGTGTTATGTGAACAGGAGGTACGTGAAGTTATGTGAACAGGAAATTTGAAAGCTATGCAACCGACATCATAAAGAGTTCTTTAACCTAACCGAAGACAAAATAATAGTAATTCATATGAAGCCTGGTGAAGGGGTTGGGGTAGTCATTATGGATGTAAGATGTGCTACCTGAATGATCGTGTTTATTTCAGGGAAGTATGACAGAACAAGATTAACTTAGCATATAAACAAGTAGGTTTGTGGTTGGAGAATCTGACCTTTGAATTTGAACTTAGTGCTGAGATGATGAACTTCTTAAGAGTCAGACCACCTGTCTTACCCTTGATTTTTGGGATACTGCAGGTGCATAAAAATCAAACAGGACCGCCTTTAAGGCCAGTTGTAGCATATTTTGGTTCCAAAAGAGAACATTTAGCAATTCTGGTGGAAAAGAAATTAAAACATTTTTTTTCTAGCTAAAACCACACATTGAAAGATTCATGAGATTTTCTATCCAAGTTAGCTTTAGCTATGTTTGAATCTGAAGAGCATTTCTTACTGGTTAAGTTTGATATGAAAGACTTGTTTCTTGTTATACCTCATGTAGTAGAGTTGGAGTGGATCCATCAGGCTTTGCTTTGTGATGGGTTGTTGACACGTGAAAATATAGTAATATAGTGTTGCTCAATAACTTTTTGTACTTTGAAGGTGAAACATTCCAGAAGGTTAACAGGGTAGTCATGGGGGAGCATCTGCTCCAATTTTTGAAAACATTATAATATGGTCATTGGAGAAGGAGAATATTTTTGTTGGATATTTTTGGCTCAAGATAAAAGGTTACTTCAGATTTTTGGATGACATCTTTTAATTTGGTCAGGGACACATGAAATATTTTCTGATTTTGTGCAACACATAAACCACACTGTGGATTTTTTTTATCCTTTACATATGACAAGAATGAAAAAGAAAGAAATTACTTGGATGTGCTTATAATAAAGAATGTTAGCAAGGGTACATTGGAGTCTACCATTTTTAGAAAACCTACATTTTCAAACAGCTATTTGCATTTTTTGAGCTGCCATCCAAAATGGCAGAAGAAAAAAAAAGTTTAAGGGTCAAATGGTTAGGCTCTCTAAGTTGGTGACTGATGATGAAATGTTTCATATAGAAATAGGAAATTTGAGGAACATGTTTCTTCAGAGGGTGTACTCCTTGGAGTTTTTAAACCCCATAATAGATGGAGGTAACTTGGACAAGTAGCATGGGATTTTAAGCTATATTAAACTGGAATCTATAGTAAAAGTAAAAAGTAAAGAATGGACTGATAAGGATTTTTCAATGGCCATGGTTTTGAACTTTGGCCACAAAGCAAAAATAAATTAAAAACATAATAGGAACAAATCGGAATGGAGTATCTCATTTTGTGGGCCTAACAGTCTACATTGGAGGAAACGCTGACTTTCATATATAAAAGAACTTCTAAAAGCAAGTGGTTGTTAGAGAGCTGTCCAAGTCCTACACCTAGAAAAAAAGGGGGATATTTTAATGTGGATCTTGTCCCCATTGTAGGTTTATTTAGGACACACTGAACATCACAGTACACATATACCCTAAAATGTTAATAGATGGGGGAGATACTGCTGTGTAACTAAATGTGTTGTATATCTGGTGAGTTGTACAGCATGCCATGCATTTTTCATGGGTAAGATGGAGCAACCACTTAAGATTAGGATTTATGAATATGCGATGGTGGTGCTGTGGCAGCGTTGTCACCTCACAGTAAGACGATGTCCTGTTTGATTCTCAGCTAGAGCATCTTGTACATGGAGACATGCGTGAATGGGCATACCTTCATTGAAGGTTGTGCGTCAGGGCTGGTAACTTGGCATGTAAAAATCAACTACCAATCATTAGCGGACTGGAGTTCCGCTGTGGCGACCCCTAACCGGGAAAAGCTGAAAGACGCAACAACAGCATATGTCATTAGGAAGGGTAATATGACAAACACATTATGCAAGCATTTGAGAAGATGTAGTAATTTTAAGAAATGTGTGTTATTCATTTTAGAAAAAAGTGACTGATATAATAGAAAGGGCAACTGGGACAACCAATTGCTTGTAAGACCATTATGCTCACAACTGGTAAATTATGCTTGCAATTGGTGTTAAGTGCAGGTAAACCACCAGGAAATAATCTAGTCTATAAATGGCATTTTAGAGAAGAAGGCAGCTAAGTTTTTACTGTTTTTATTTTTCATTTTTCTTATTTTTTAATCAACAATGATACCTTTTTAACTCAGTTTTTAATATCATTAAATTTTTATAGAGGAAAATCAAATTTTAGAATTATTTTTATAAAGTATATGCTTTATGTTTGACAAAGTTGTTGACTGGATGCTTAGATCACTTTGTTTGGAAACATTACATAACAACTGAAGCTGGTAGCGAGTAATACTTCTCATGAAGTTCTTCGACAATTAAGAACAAAAACACTCAACTATTCTATTTGTTTAATAAAGCTAATGTTTGTGTCTTTGAGAAGTCATCTTGTAGATGTTTTTTTTTGTTTTTAGTTTTCAAGTTCTCCATACAAGTATTTTTGGTTCTTGAGTTTGTTATATGACCATAACCACTTAATGATTCTGAGTGCAAAGATATAATGAAATAACTGAGATACAGTAGCAATCATAAATTAATACATTAGTTTTCTAGCCCCATGAAACAGCATTGATAAAGGCAAAAAAAACTATACCAAGCAAATACAGCAACATATACCACCTGTACACTAGTTCTGCTTTACAGAAATAACACCAAAAGAAATAATTTAAATCTGAATGTTATGGGATAGCACCATTCCTCACATCATATTTGGTCACTGGCAATGCCAAAAATAATAAGAGGGGGTAAATCCAGAATAATATTTAATTATTATTCTAAATCACGAAAAATGTTAAAATAACACATTTTGCATTGATGCACATTTTTGAATAAAAAGATGTATACATTTTTAATTACTGTCTAATTATAATCATGAGTAATTTTTTTAAAAATTAAAATTGTTAAGATTTGAAATAAAAACCTGGGACATTCTGCAAAATAGAGACAGTTAAGAGATAAGGGTAACAGTCAAAAGGAATGTGATAGGTAAATACTAGACTGTCAGTCTGTGGACTATTAAAAACCTAGAAAAAATGAGGGGTCAGAATCAACAAACACTGTATCTTGTAACTGTGAGGTAAGGACCTTAAGCATTATGCCAACCTCCTCCCCATTTGGACATAATAATAATAATAATAATAATAATAATAATAATAATAATAACAATAATAATCCATTCTAGGATTTGAATACTTTTTTGTGCATGTAGGACTTTTAATGATGCAGTCATAATTTTTCTGTTTGTTATTATAACTATATTCAACTCTCAGCAGAAGACATTATGAATTTGTAGTTTTAAAGAACCACACCCACAAATTAAAAAAAAATGTTTCAGCATATATTGAACTTTTCTGCATTACTAATGTCTCTGCAACAATAAGTAGTTATTATTATTTTTTAATTTGTCATACCCCCAAAATGATGTGAAAGTGGGCTGCCATGGGTAGCATAATTTTGATTTACAGTCAATGCTTTCTCCTTCCTGATGTCATTTTAGAGAGACACAGAAAAGTCTCTGATAACGGGATCATTTACTGCGGTTCTTTCTCTCTTCAGCTTTCAACAGTACTTTGATTACTTACTTTTGACTATCGGCAGCAATCCATAATTTTTATTACTTTCCTGCCTTTGATTTTTATTATTGGCCATCTGTAGTACGGCATTTTAAGGAATGTTTAAATGACAGGCTGGAAAAAGCAGCTGCATTAATTACTGTTTTCAAAGTAACAACTGTAGTTCAGTGTTCAAGTTTGAGAAATCTGACCACTGTGAATACTGTGTGTTACTTGGGCTGAGATGGCTCGTGGTGCATTCACAGTTTTTATTACCGCAACTAGAATTAGAGTTTTAATGTTAATCTTCTTCCCCAACTCATTGACTTGTCTCAACAAAAATACTGGAACAAAACTTCTGAAGAAACATGCACTTTAACAAAAGTCACAGTGTAGAAAAGCAAGCAAAATCAAATACAGACAGAAAATCAGAAGAGTAAGATGACAATATTTTCTTTTTTGTGGGACTCAGAGTTTGATTAAAGGGGATGACAATTAATTTATAATAAGTAAAAAGTAAACTAAGTGTGAGTTGTGTTTTCTTCTTCTTCATTTCCATCTGAAAAGTAAGCTAGAAGGCCCTGCTTTTTTTTCTGATATCAGGTTACGCTATTTACCTGAGGTGTGATGCTGATCTTCTGTGAATAATAAGGCACGTGTAAATGTCATTGTTTAGGAACCATTGTTTTCTTACTGGCTCTGTGGTTGGAATACGTAACCTAACCTATTCAATCTGCCACTCTGAGTAGCCTTCATAATGTAATGGATGATGAGACACACGTAGGAAAGAAAGGCAAACAGAAATAAGTTCAGGCATAAAACAAATGAAGACTTGCAACATCATGACTACCATATCACCAAAAAGGCCGACAAGAAAAATAATTAACAAAACTACAGACATAGTCAGCCTTCCATTTTCCAAACATGGAATGTTATGCTATCTTGCACAATGTGGTACAGATGGGTAAAATGTGATACATTTACTCACATCTAGGAAGGATGCTCATACCATAGTCAAACTGTGGACTTTAAACTTATTGAAAGTTCTTTGACAGCCCATTTCTGTCTTTGTTTACCAGGATAGTTACTTGTTTACAACATAAAACATTTCCTTTTATACTACTTGACAACAAAAAAATTATAAAAAAATTAACAAAATGTATATTGTAGTATACAGTGTTTTATCACACGCCCAGCTGTTCAAACACTAAAGACTTTAGAGTAAATTGCAAAACACTGCGCGTCCACATATACAAAAAAGCAAATTATTCTCATATTTTCTCTTAACAACTCTGATTATAAATTCTCAGTGTCAAACAACTTTATCCTTTCCTACCATCTCAGTTCTTATTACTTTATTCTATCTGCCACATTGTTAATACTTTGATCTTTGACCTACACACACACACACACACACACACACACACACACACACACACACACACACACACACACACACACACACACATCAATTACAGCTGCTTGTATGACTTGTACACTTCGGATATGTGCTTAAGATCAACTGAAAAAATATGCTGATAAATAATGGCCCAGAAATATATCTCAGCTCACAGATGTCAGAATCATTCAGTGTAAACCCCCCCTCTCAATTTCTTAGCTCAAGAATCAATGGGCACAAAATCAGGAATAGCTTTTAAATGTTTCTCTTATATACTTAGAAAGTTGTAGAATAACTATCTTTGCATTGTCAAGCATTTTCTGAAGGATACATGCCTGTCATTATTTAGTGACTAAAAGCAGGAACTCCAGGCAAAAAATACTCCACCAAAGAAACTTTAATATTAAGCGTTTTTCGTCGTCCGTAATAGGATGACTTTTTCAGATAAAATACACAAGTTACCCATCCAATTTATACTTGTACTTCTTCAATCAATCAATCAATTAACCTATTAATTAATTAGTTACCAATTGTAACTTTAAAAGTTACACTTAGTTTATAACTGTATATGTATACACTTTATACATTCATCTTAAAAAAACCCACTCTACCAACCCCATTTATTAAAAAACATGTATGTGTATATATATGTATTTATACACATTTTTACATTTTTACATGTATGAGACTTATGAATTTTTAAACATTCATATTTATACCTAGATTAAAATATATCAAAATATATATACAAATTTCTATATTATAGAAGTTAATATAAAGGAGTGCTAAAAAAGAACTTGAACTTATACTTAATATCTTACTCAAGGGAAGGAAAATGTATATAAACTAAGTTAGGAAACTACTTATTAATCCAGTTATCCACTTTTACCTATTCAGGCTTCTAAGCTTTAAGAGGCATGAAATATTACATTGTTCATATAGACCTGGTTCTAGGAAAGCATTAGTTCTAAATTGCAAGATAGTTCTCGTTATTCTAGAAGTAAGGTAAGGATACCATTATCCATAACTGGGTCCTTCTCAAACTTGATGAAGACGTGTACCATCACTTAGGTGACAAACCGACCTTTGTTTATAAGGTCCATAGAAACCTGAAGGAAGTCTTAGAAAAGTGTAAACCCATATGTAGGTTAGGCACCGTTAAATGTGGAAGGTGCAGTTACTGCCAGTACATTTTACAGAAGGATACAGTTTCTTTAAACAACTACTGTTAATCTACTGTTACCTTAAAGAGGGAGGATTGTATCTCTCAAGGTTTGGTTTATATTGCAGTTGGTAACCAATGCAATGATTTTTATGTAGGCAAAATGGAGAGGAAACTGGCTAAAAGGATTTATGAGCACCTGTACAACATGAGGAAGGCAAGTTTGAATAATCCTTTATACGAGCATTCTCAGTCTTGTATAGGTTTCAGGAAAATTTTATTTGATATTTTGGAAATTGTCCCTAGGGATGCCAGGGGGGTGCCTGGGAGAACAGATTAGAATACAAGGAGCTCCTCTGGCAGCTAAGGCTGGATGCCACAGTTAAGCATGGCCTCAACAAATTTGTTTCCCTACAATCAGTGATTAAACTATGAGCAGCTAAATTGTGAAAAGGGTATTACACACTGTTCAAAACTTTTGTAGTCAAAAATTCTAGCGTTCATATTATTTTTTTACCTACACAATATTACGATTACTGTATTTTAATGAAGATTTTGTTGTAAATGTTTTTATTTAGATTTTTACATTTGGATCATTTTTTTGAATATGTAGATTTTAAAGTTCATTCTTTATTGTACATTTTTCATCATCTTATCTTAAAGTTGTGCTGAACTGGCTTGGAAGTAATAAACACACAAAAGTGTTTGAATGATGCTGAAAAAAGCAAAGATGAAGAGCAAGATGGAATTTCTTTCCTTCATCAAGATTTTATGCCATAATTAAACAAGTTGTTTAAAAAAACCCTGAAATGCACCTCAGAGCTTCTAGTACTCACATTTGGTCTGGGGACTGTTACCAGCATAATACAGTTATTCCCCCACTGTTATCAGAGTGCAATTTTGTGTAATTAGGATATGTTGAATGACTAAAGGAATAAGCGCAGAAAAAAATGAAAGTGTAAGGCAAACTGTGAGACAAATAAAAAGTTAACCCGAGTCGAGTGGTCTTGGTAGTCCAGGATGTGGGGAACCATGATGGTACCAGGTGATGTACAGAGGCAGGTTGTGCCATGGACCACTTTTTCTAGATGTCAGTTCAGTGAAAGCTGGCCCTGTCTATTTTCTACACTTCAGGGGGCTACACTTTATAAGAAAATTTAGTTACTGAACTTTTAGGATTTTGGATTATTTATAACTATTACTCGTTCTTAAAACTTCATAAAGCCCTTTCCTCTCCAATAAACTTTTGCATGTTTCTAGCCAAATACGCCAGTAGCCACTACAATTACTGATTCTGTCATGCAGAAAAAGAATGAGAAGAGATGAGTCACCAGCTTGCACAGTTCCTCTTTTTCTACTTCTGCCATTCACGTTACTGCATATTTATACATTCTGTATCAGGCACGACATCTATGGTTATGAAGGCTACTGCCTCACATTGCAATAATTCAAAGCTTGTATAACTGGTTACAGATAGACCTGTGTTTGCATATTTCTACTGATGTGCCTTGTCACTGTTGCTGTCCTACCCTCTACGTACCATAGTTAACATTACTGCAGCAGGCTAAAAAGGATAAGCATAGTATTTCTTTTCCATTTTTCGGATTTGGTTAGCTAGAGAGCTGTCATGCATTGCTACTGCAGCTTAGAATGTTTATTGGTGGATTTTTTCTAGTGATATTTTTTATGGTAGATGGTGCATACAAATCTAATAAAGTTGTAAGTCACCCTGGCAATTAATTTTTTTCAGTGTTCTCACAGCCCTTGTTAGCAGTACAATTTTCATTTAACAATGGTTTTGTTTTATTATACCTTTGTTTACATAATTCAGAGTAGAAATTTATCTCAAAACTCACTTTCTCCCAAAAACTTTTGCAGGAGAGGGAAATCCCTCCTGCAGCCCCCACCCACCCTCGGTTTATATATACCAATTGCAAGCTCTCGATACCTTAGAAAAAAGGTAATATTCAGAGAAATGGAATCCTGGACTCAGTGTATGTGAGTCCAATCTTTCAACCATTCAATCTCCATATTCTGGGGCTTGTTCTAGCGGGTCCTGAAATTTCAACTGGTTATCCACTCTCTCTCACACACACACACACACACACACACACACACACACACACACACACACACACACACACACAAAAACATTAAAAAAAAAACAAAGTATGCATATCTTAAACTACATGCATATCAAAAACAATACTTGTTTCAGGCCATCACTAAATGTTTATGCCTCTCAGCAACAAGCCAGTTTGAAAACAGTAACATGAAAGACAAGGCATAAAGGAAGGTGCTAAGACATTAGGATGCCAGTAAGGAGTTGATGTACTATTTTTGGACAGATTTTGTATCCATCATCCCAAGTACTACCATTTGTATTGTGCAATGGGGTTCCAGTTCTCAGCTACGTAAATAGCTGTCCTGTGGCAGAGGGTCGCCTATAACTGTTGTGATATATTACAGCAATATCTTTCAGAGGTGAAATATTATGGCAATATCTTTCAGAGGTGAGAGTAATACAGATATCGTGCAGCTCTCAGTCCAGATAAATTGTAATGGTGACAGTCTAACTAAAGGAAAGAAATACACTGACAAGGTAGATATGCATTTTAATAGAATGCTATCACAAGTCTCAATTACTAAATTGAGGTGTAACTAGTGTGGAGTGAAGGGGGCAGCTATCCTGAGCACAAGGTGCCAGGAGACATGACTGGCATGAGCTGAAGGTGTGGGAGTGCAATACAGGAACTGATTTCTGAAGATATGAGGATATCACAGCCTCAGAAATGAATTCCTAAAGTGCATTTGTTCTCATGGTTGAAGTGTTAAAATGCCTAGTGTGTGGTCATTTAAACTGTAGCAAGATGTTTGTTTATATAACAATGAGCTTGTCAGCTTGTCAAATTTTCACCATGCATTGTAAAAAATAAAAAAAAAATAGTAACTGCTTATGTATTTTTTAGCATATGATTTTTATCTACAGATGTGCCACAGACACATATCTCTGTGTCAGGAATCACATGCAAATGTGCAAAGTCCTACGAATATGGGACCAACAATTGGGCAAAAATGTACCTTTAATCCTTTTGCTTACTGCAGGGCAGATGAGTCCTCTCTGTAATTAGTCATGGCATGGTTTGTGGCAAGTGTCTTTAAATATGGCTGGGCCAGTACAACTGATATCCATAACTCTAATGATGTTACAGACAGGGATCAAAAAGACCAAGGTCAAGGGACTGGACCAGCATGCATAACAGAGTGACAATTACTGGCCAGCAATCTGCAGATATAATGGTGTATGTCACTGGTGGTCACAGTCAATGGAACTGCCCCTTGGCTGGGCTCCAACAGAACAAGCAGGCTGGTGTGGATCTGCAATCAGGTGCACTGCAACCAGTAATGCTGTGATGCAACCTACCGTCATCCTACCAACATTCTGCCAAAATATTGATAGCTAGCTAGCTAGATAAACAGTACATCAAGACACTCCAGCACTTGGGTGGTAACAGAGACCAGGCTCAAAATTAAACTCAGAAATAAAGCATGGGCCTTATGGCGAACTACTAAACTCCTACAAGATCAGACTAAATATAGGCAACTTAGGAATGAAACTAAAAAACACATATTACTTGATAAAAAACAACACTACTGCAAGTTACAAACTTCCAACCAACACAGCCCTCAAGCGTTCTGGGCGGGGCTAAACAACCTAATTCACCCTGGTAAAACTACTACCCCTGTCCCAGCTTCCCTCATTGATAAACCCCCAAAAACACTCGGACAGTTTTAATGGTTTCTTTACAGAGACTATCAAGCCTAGCCAGCAAACTGCCTCACAGTCCCCACAGCCCAGACAGTTTAACCCCTAAAATCCTACCTCTATTTAGCTTCCAACCAATTGCCACATCACTCGTCTGCTCCTAATTAAAAACTAAAACCCACCACACTCTCAGCTGACCAACTTCCAGCTGAATACTGAAAATCAGCAGATGCCAGGAGGTGAGGAGAGGAGGAGGGAGGAGAGGAGAGGAGGAGAGGAGGAGAGAGGAGGTGAGAGAGGAGGAGAGGAGGAGAGAGGAGAGGAGGAGAGAGGGAGGAGAGGGAGGAGAGGAGGAGAGGAGAGGGAGAGAGAGGAGGAGAAGAGGGGAGGAGAGGAGAAGAGGGAGGAGAGTGGAGGAGAGAGGGGAGGAGAGGAGGAGAGAGGGGAGGAGAAGAGAGGAGAGGAGAAGAGAGGGAAGGAGAGAGGAGGAGAGGAGAGGGGAGGAGAGGGGAGGAGAGGAGAGAGAAAGTGTGAGCGCAGGTTCTGTCTGTTGTGAAGGCACTTGAGCCTTCACAAAAGAAAGAAGCAGATAACACAGAGGCATGCAAACTTGGAGGAAGATTAAAGGGAGAAGTGTATGTTCATAGTAATGTGAAGGTAGTTGAACCTTCAGAAGATTCAGAAGTTTATTTCCAGGTGTAATTATTTGAAGAGAAAAGTGAAGCACAGAAAGAATGTGTTATTACAGACTTCCAACTGGGAAGGTTGCGGGATGTTTTTTAATCAACCAAATTGAGCCAGAAGGCGAGAATGTGATTTTGTGGGGAGATATTATGGACAGAATTCAAAAAGAAGAAGAAGTGGAGGAAGTGATAAAACCGAAGATAAAGTCATATGTGGAGAAAGACAAGAAGACATAATCCAGAAGAAAGAAACATTCAATAAGATTAAGTTGTAAAGAAGAAAAAAAGTTGGACAAGAGTATGACATTTGGGATAACATAACAGCATGATTGGGCATTTCGCCAAAAGAGGTAAGCGCATTTATTCATATTAATCTTTTGTGACATTCTATTTGAATAAGGACAGTACATGGAGACATTTTTGGCATAATATCAGTTAAAGAAGAACTGTAATCTATGGAACTTGCATGCGTTGCAAGCATTTCACAGAGAGAAAAAAAAGAAAATTTATGTTCAGTTTTGAGCTGAAGTAGAAAAAGAATCACTAAAAAACTATTTAAAGTCTGCATGTAAAGATGTTATGGACATTACAAAAAATTATGATAGAGGTTTATGGATTGGGAGTTGGAAGTGTAATGTATTAAAAATGGAAAATAAAAAAAAATAGTGCATATTCCAAATTATTTTTTTTTTTTTGTGGAAACAGTGATCCTTTGATTAACAATTGTGACAAAAGGAAATATATTTGTGGTAAAATGGGTTATAATGCAAAAAGATGTGAATTGAAATGTTTTAAATGTGAAAAAAAAATAGGTAATTTATGGATGGATTGTAAGGAAAATACAGACGGAAATAAGGAGAAGGGAGGTCGGAGGGAAGTAAGAGACTGAACACGAGATACAGCAAGAAGGAGAAATAGAAAGAGACGAAGGAACAGTGCAAGAAGAGCAGTCAACGAAGACAGCAACGAGCCAGGAGAAAGTGGAAAAGTAAAAAATAAAGATGAGCCAGGAGAAAGTGGAAAAGTACAAAATAAAAAAGACAGAAAAAGAAGGGCATGAAGGAATGATAGAAGCAAGTGATGAAGAAGCAGTTAGTTGGAGAGTGCTGAAGGAAGGAATACTTCTACTGGGAAAGGTAAAAGACAGGACAAGGAAATGTAAAGTTTCAGGTATGAAATAAAATAAAAAAGGAAAAGGGTAGAGCAAAAATGAAAATAAGCAAGAATCGCTAACAGAAGAGATGAGAATCTTAGCAATAAATGTGAATAGGATAAAGCATGTAAAAAGGAAGATTAGAAGTATTAGGATGGTGTTTAACACCCGACATGGATGGTATTAGATTAGAGGATGCAGTAATTTTAACAAAAGAGGCAAGATTACAAGCAGAAAAGTTATTAGGAGGAGAGATTATCTGGAATATAGGAAAAGACAATATAACCCATATAGCTAAAGCTACTGCAGCAGCAGCAATCAATCTAAAGAACATCCCTTATGGCTTTTGGGGGCTCAATAGTCCCCAAATCAAAGCTTAATGCAATTATTTACTCCACAGTAATTATATCTCAGTCTTGGGCAGTTAGGTTCTGTAGAAAGGATACAAAAAAACAAAAAGTTGAAGAAAAGCAGTGAAGTTCTTTCCATAATCAGAATATTTTCAGGCCATCACTGGATAAAAAAGCTGTATTAAAAATCAAAATGTATCCCAGATCATCTAGAACTCCTGTGCCTTCTCAGGGCCTAGTGGTCACCAGGCTCCCATCTTAATTCACTTATTTGCTTTGCAGTTATTATAGAGCAGACACAGGCAGTTGGGGTGTGTTTGAATGATGCTGAAAAAAGCAAAGATGAAGAGCAAGATGGAATCTCTTTCCTTCATCAAGATTTTATGCCATAATTAGATAAACAAGTTGTTTAAAAAAACCCTGAAATGCACCTTAGAGCTTCTAGGACTCACATTTGGTCTGGGGACTGTTACCAGCATAATACAGTTATTCCCCCACTGTTATCAGAGTGCAATTTTGTGTAATTAGGATGTGTTGAATGACTAAAGGAATAAGCGCAGAAAAAATGAAAGTGTAAGGCAAACTGTGAGACAAATAAAAAGTTAACCCAAGTCAAGTGGTCTTGGTAGTCCAGGATGTGGGGAACCATGATGGCACCAGGTGATGTACAGAGACAGGTTGTGCCATGGACCACTTTTTCTAGATGTCAGTTCAGTGAAAGCTGGCCCTGTCTATTTTCTACACTTCAGGGGACTACACTTTATAAGAAAATTTAGTTACTGAACTTTTAGGATTTTGGATTATATATAACTATTACTCGTTCCTAAAACTTCATAAAGCCCTTTCCTCTCCAATAAACTTTTGCATGTTTTAGCCAAATACACCAGTAGCCGTTACAATTACTGATTCTGTCATGCAGAAAAAGTATGAGAAGAGATGAGTCACCAGCTTGCACAGTTCCTCTTTTTCTACTTCTGCCATTCATGTTACTGCATATTTATACATTCTGTATCAGGCACGACATCTATGGTTAAGAAGGCTACTGCCTCACATTGCAATAATTCAAAGCTTGTATAACTGGTTACAGATAGACCTGTGTTTGCATATTTCTACTGATGTGCCTTGTCACTGTTGCTGTCCTACCCTCTACGTACCATAGTTAACATTACTGCAGCAGGCTAAAAAGGATAAGCATAGTATTTCTTTTCCATTTTTCGGATTTGGTTAGCTAGAGAGCTGTCATGCATTGCTACTGCAGCTTAGAATGTTTATTGGTGGATTTTTTCTAGTGATATTTTTTATGGTAGATGGTGCATACAAATCTAATAAAGTTGTAAGTCACCCTGGCAATTAAATTTTTTCAGTGTTCTCTCAGCCCTTGTTAGCAGTACAATTTTCATTTAACAATGGTTTTGTTTTATTATACCTTTGTTTACATAATTCAGAGTAGAAATTTGTGTTTCTCAAAACTCACTTTCTCCCAAAAACTTTTGCAGGAGAGGGAAATCCCTCCTGCAGCCCCCCACCCCCACCCCTCGGATTTATATATACCAATTCCAAGCTCTCCATACCTTAGAAAAAAGGTAATATTCAGAGAAATGGAATCCTGGACTCAGTGTATGTGAGTCCAATCTTTCAACCATTCAATCTCCATATTCTGGGGCTTGTTCTAGCGGGTCCTGAAATTTCAACTGGTTATCCACTCTCTCTCACACACACACACACACACACACACACACACACACACACACACACACACACACACACACACACACACACACACACACACAGACACACACACACACACACACACACACACACACACACACACACACACACACACACACACACACACACACACACACGGAAACATTAAAAAAAAAACAAAGTATGCATAGCTTAAACTACATGCATATCAAAAACAATATTTGTTTCAGGCCATCACTAAATGTTTATGCCTCTCAGCAGCAAGCCAGTTTGAAAACAGTAACATGAAAGACAAGGCATAAAGGAAGGTGCTAAGACATTAGGATGCCAGTAAGGAGTTGATGTACTATTTTTGGACAGATTTTGTATCCATCATCCCAAGTACTACCATTTGTATTGTGCAATGGGGTTCCAGTTCTCAGCTACGTAAATAGCTGTCCTGTGGCAGAGGGTCGCCTATAACTGTTGTGATATACTACGGCAATATCTTTCAGAGGTGATATATTACGGCAATATCTTTCAGAGGTGAGAGTAATACAGATATCGTGTAGCTCTCAGTCCAGTTAAATTGTAATGGTGACAGTCTAACTAAAGGGAAGAAACACACTGACAAGGTAGGTATGCATTTTAATAGAATGCTATCACAAGTCTCAATTACTAAATTGAGGTGTAACTAGTGTGGAGTGAAGGGGGCAGCTATCCTGAGCACAAGGTGCCAGGAGACATGATTGGCATGAGCTGAAGGTGTGAGTGCAATACAGGAACTGATTTCTGAAGATATGAGGATATCACAGCCTCAGAAATGAATTCCTAAAGTGCATTTGTTCTCATGGTTGAAGTGTTAAAATGCCTAGTGTGTGGTCATTTAAACTGTAGCAAGATGTTTGTTTATATAACAATGAGCTTGTCAAATTTTCACCATGCATTGTAAAAAATAAAAAAAAAAATAGTAACTGCTTATGTATTTTTTAGCATATGATTTTTATCTACAGATGTGCCACAGACACATATCTCTGTGTCAAGAATCACATGCAAATGTGCAAAGTCCTACGAATATGGGACCAACAATTGGGCAAAAATGTACCTTTAGTCCTTTTGCTTACTGCAGGGCAGATGAGTCCTCTCTGTAATTAGTCATGGTATGGTTTGTGGCAAGTGTCTTTAAATATGGCTGGGCCAGTACGACTGATATCCATAACTCTAATGATGTTACAGACAGGGATCAAAAAGACCAAGGTCAAGGGAGTGCACCAGCATGCATAACAGAGTGACAATTACTGGCCAGCAATCTGCAGATATAATGGTGTATGTCACTGGTGGTCACAGTCAATGGAACTGCCCCTTGGCTGGGCTTACTCCAACAGAACAAGCAGGCTGGTGTGGATCTGCAATCAGGTGCACTGCAACCAGTAATGCTGTGATGCAACCTACCGTCATCCTACCAACATTCTGCCAAAATATTGATAGCTAGCTAGCTAGATAAACAGTACATCAAGACACTCCAGCACTTGGGTGGTAACAGAGACCAGGCTCAAAATTAAACTCAGAAATAAAGCATGGGCCTTATGGCGAACTACTAAACTCCTACAAGATCAGACTAAATATAGGCAACTTAGGAATGAAACTAAAAAACACATATTACTTGATAAAAAACAACACTACTGCAAGTTACAAACTTCCAACCAACACAGCCCTCAAACGTTCTGGGCAGGGCTAAACAACCTAATTCACCCTGGTAAAACTACTACCCCTGTCCCAGCTTCCCTCATTGATAAACCCCCAAAAACACTCGGACAGTTTTAATCGTTTCTTTACAGAGACTATCCAAGCCCTAGCCAGCAAACTGCCTCACAGTCCCCACAGCCCAGACAGTTTAACCCCTAAAATCCTACCTCTATTTAGCTTCCAACCAATTGCCACATCACTCGTCTGCTCCCTAATTAAAAAACTAAAACCCACCACACTCTCAGCTGACCAACTTCCAGCTGAATACTTACAAAAATCAGCAGATGCCATTGCCTACCCAGTCTCACTACTTATCAATCGCACCTTAAAAGTAGGAAAAATTCCAAATATCCGGAAGATATCCTATGTCACCCCGCTCCATAAAGGGGGTAGTTCTACTGAACTCTCCAACTACAGGCCTATAGCCATACTCTCCCCTCTGGCCAAAATAATGGAAAAATGTGTTCAAAAACAATTTATGTACCACCTAATAAATAACCATCTCTTGGCAAACACCCAACATGGCTTTAGACCCCACCACAGTACCACAACTGCCCTATCAGTCTTTACTAACACCATAAATACTCATCGTAACAATAACCATATCTCTTCAGCTTTATTCTTGGACCTATCCTAAGCTTTTGATATGGTGGATCACAAACTTTTAATCCACACCCTACAGTCATTCTGTCTAGATCCCAAATCACTGCAATGGTTTGATTCCTACCTAAGTGTCAGACAACAAGCTGTACGATGGCAGTCTAAACTCTCCACCCTATTAACTAACACCCTGGGAGTTCCACAAGGCTCTATATTAGGCCCTCTGTTATTCTCCATCTTCATCAATGATTTGCACACTGTCATACATAAAGTCAACTGTATCCAATATGCAGATGACTCTACACTAATTTGCTCAGCTACGTCCCCTACAGAGTTACAGCTAACTACCCAGACTACCTTTAACACGATAGAAAACTGTCTCTCTAACCGCCGTATGATATTAAATCCCAAAAAGACTAAAATGTTAATATTCCTCCCAACACAATGGTCCTGCACTGTAAACATCACAATTAAATCAAAGGATGGCACAGTTATCTCTACTGACCTATCTACTAAACTCCTAGGTGTTACCATCGACAACCACTTAAAGTCTGACCTACACGTAAACCAAATGATCAAAACCATCAACAAAAAAATAGGATCACTATATAGAATAAAAAGGTTCCTGACTCCCCAAGCCAAAGTAGCCATTGCTTGATCTCACCTTCTCTCTACTCTCCTGTACGCATCCCCTCTTCTTATTATTAGTAAGACAACCCTAAACAAGATTGCTACCTGTTACAATCACATCGCCAGGTTTGCTAAAGGGCTTCCCTACAGGACACATCATTGCATCAACCTATCCCAACTCGTCTGGCTCCAATTACCTAGTCTACTGCTATATAATCAGCTGATCATGGCCCATAAAATCATATATCACCCTGAGAATACCCCTGCACTCACAAACCTAATCACCCTGCATAACAACCCAAGACCTCTGCGCTCTTCCAACAGAGTCCTCATTCAGACCCACAAAACTAATAGCCAAGCCGGTGACTCTCTCCTTGCCAACTCCGTAGCCAGAACATGGAGTCTTTTACCTTCTGAGATTACCTCACTTCCTTCTATAAGTCATTTCAAAACCAAGCTCAAACAATATCTGGGGTCAAATTGGACCTGTTACTGTATCAAGCCTGGTTAATCCTCTCTCTTTGCAATTAAATTTGTAAATGTCTCCTTCTAGTTAATACAACGTCCACACGCCTTGATTCTCCTTATACGAAATGTGACACTCTTAGAATTGACAACCCTAACAAAAAAAAAAAAAAAAAAATGATACCTTGTTGTAACCTCGCTATCTTACTGTAAATATTATATCACAAAATCATATTATGTATTGTTACTAACTGATACCTTGCCTGCTTTGTATTGTTATGTTTCTGTTGTAAGGAGCTTTTCTCCCCGGGCCTCCGCTGAAAATGGACATATATCCAGTCGGATTATCCCAGTTAACAAATGTAAAATAAAATAAATAAATAAAATAAATAAATACTTTGTTGGACTGGGCTTGACAGGTTGTGCGTATATCAAAATGAGGCTGCTTAAACATGATACAAGAGTAAAACATGAGCAAAATGTTAAATGGGCAGCCAGGCAGCTTTTGTATTTTATATTTCAGTAAGCGCTTGCATCTGGAAAACAGATTTCTTCAGGCAAATGCAATTACTGATTCTGTCATTGGATTATTCTGAAGAAGCCTGGTTTCTGATTGAAAGCAAACACTGAAATATAAATAAAAAAAAAACATTCTCTGGTTGCCCTTTTAACATTTTGTTCATTTTTAGTGTGCATGTGTATGATAAAGATTAGATATAAATATATACCTGTGTGTATACTGTATATATATATATATATATATATATATATATATATATATATATATATATATACACACACACACACACACACACACACACACACACACACACACACACACACACACACACACACATATATGTGTGGGTCTACTCCTAAATTGTGAAGTTTCAAAACTTTGAATTTCTTATGGTCGAAACCATAAGATCGAAGTTTTGAAACTTCAAACTGTTTAAATGGAGATCATCGTACAGCATGTATCGGTATAGTTACCATTTTCCTTGCAGTAGTATGATCTCGGAGTTGGTATACTTAATTAACAGGGCATGTGGGGGGTGTAGGGAGGCTTGCCCCTTGCAAAAATGTAAAAAAAAAAAAAAAAAAAGATATTTTGTTTTTATTATTTTTTTACTTACATTTGAAGTTTCAAAACTTTGATCTTATGGTCTTAACCATAAGAAATTTGAAGTTTTGAAACTTTGAAGTTTAGAAGTAGACCCATATATATATATATATATATATATATATATATATATATATATAAAAATACATATGCAACCTGTAGCAACTTGCAGTGCATGAAGTAATAAGAACAGTCTTTGGAACTTCTAAACTTGAAGTTTACTTACAGAGTTGAGGAAATATACTTTCTTGCAAATGTGCAGGAAAAGGAAATGCAGTTACAAATACACTTTCCTGTGTTCAGTTCATGTTGGCCAATACGCCCATGTCTAGAACTTGCCCACTATCATTAGGTCTGGAGTAAAATAGAAATAAAATGATGCTAAAGCCTTATGCCTTACACTTCAAAGCCATGTCTTTTCTGTCAGGATGAAAAGCTTAATTTGCTTTGGGCTTAACTTTGCCTTTGTCTTGTCGTGAATCTGTTTTTTTCCCCCAATGGACATAGATTTAATGTCAGTTTTAATCCTTAAAAATTCTTTCTTACAACAACATAACAATAACAACAATTTCTTATTGACAAGCTAGAGAATAGAGAATGGCAGTGAAAGTTTTATACTCTTCATCTAGGTTTTTATGGTTTAACATTCTCAAAATGGACATCTACATGAAACCTTGAAAAAGTGTTGTTTTGTTAATGATTCGGTTATATTGTTTATGTCATCTTTAGAAAACAGACGATTGCCACTTATGTCAAAGCCAAAGGGTAAAAAGGTCACTAAGACAACCATTAACCAAAAATTATAAAAAAGGCCCAGCAAAGCTAGAATTTTTACTCTGCAATACATTAAATCTTGTAGTGGAAGTGTAAGGGATACATGCAAATGACCTTTAAGGACATAACAGCATTTCAGTTACATGGTTTTTGAATGTTCATAACATTTTACTTTTACTTTAGAGTTTAGTGGTACTTTCAGGCTGATAAAGCTAAACCCCACAAATTGTAGCCATGCTTGTTTTTGCCCTTTATCTAAGCTCATCAGCACAGCACGAGTGGACTGTTTGCTCATACTTCAAAACACAAGTAATTTCTATGGTATCTCCGAAGGCTCAAATAACCGATTAATCACTGTATATTAATCAGATCAGATAATGGTAGTAGAGGTAACGAACTTAAACTCGTCCTATGTCCAAAAAACAAAACAAACAAAATATATATATTTATATATATATATATATATATATATATATACACACACACACACAGACACACACACACACACACACACATATATATATATATATATATATATATATATATATATATATATATATATATATAAATAAAATTTGAAATATTATATGGAATTACTAAGTATTCAAAAGTAATCCAAGCAGGGTACACAGTCTGTTTCTAGACAAAAATTGACTGGAAACAGACTTTCTACCCTGATTGGATTACTTTTTGAATACTTGGTAATTCTGTATAATATTTCAAATTTTATATATATATATATATATATATATATATATATATATATACATACACTTTTTTTTTTTGACTTAGGACAAGTTTAAATTTGCACAGAGCTTGTAAATGCTGGGATGTCTTTAAGGGTTCATTTGCATATGTCTAATGGGCCTCCACTGCAAGAGGTGTAAGGTATTAGACTGTCATTTGTGTTTTGATTCATTCTTATTGTTTTTCTTTATGCCTGCTTCATACCTCCCTAGTTTTCTATTTCTTCCCATTTCTATAAAAGATGCCTAGAATGGCACAGAAGTGTCCATACGTGGAACTTATCTTAAAGAAACTGTGAGCTTTGGCCAACTGAGACCTACATGAGTGGAGTTAAGTAGATTTTTACCTGCACTTTTATCAAATAATACACGATTTAAAGTAATTTGTTTGTGTTGCATTGAGCAATATCTAGCTGGAAGTTGACAGTTTTTTCAGTAGGTCTTATACAAGTGGTATTTTCAGTTAAGGCTTGTTAAAAAACCTGCATAGCCAGCGATAAGTGGGGGTAGTTTACCTCATTGTTATTCGGTTTCTGTCTTATACCAGTGGTACAGTGAATTGTTTTCTGTTTAAACTGTGAGCTTTGGCCAACTGAGACCTACATGAGTGGAGTTAAGTAGATTTTTATCTGCACTTTTATCAAATACAAATATGACTCGGTCATTGTACATGCTGGCGTGAATGACCTGAGATGTACCTCCCTCGACTACATGAAAAGAGACATAGAGGAGCTCTCTGATCATGTAGCCCAGTCCGGTATGACACTGACCTTGAGCAGCATCTTACCCTCACCTAGATTGATGCCACAGTATAAAGACAAAATGATTGATTTTAACAATTGGCTAAAATTGTGGTGTCATTCAAAGGGGATCCAGTGTCTGTCAGCCTGGGATGACATGCTCGACAAGCCACGTTGCTTCGCTAGGGACGGCTTGCACCTGTCACCCCTGGGCTTTTGGATATTGGCAAAGGCTCTTGCCACCCCCATAGTGCCTTTTTTAGGCAAGGCTCAAAAGTCAAACCCACCTCCATAGACAGCACAAGGAACAAGAAACTAAGGGTAATGCTGCTAAACGCCAGAAGTCTTAACCTCAAGATGCACGCACTCGAAGCTCTCCTCAGTATGGAGAACATCGATATCTGTGCAATGACAGAAACCTGGTTCAAGGCTCCAGACAGCACCACAGCACTACCAGGTTATACCTCATATCATGCTTTTCAGCCCCAAAACCCAGACCGAACCACAAAAGGAGGGGGAGTTTCCATATTTATCAAGGATATCCACACCTCCAGGTTAGTGGCATTGCACAAAGTATCGGAGACCATCCATGTGCAACTGACAGTGGGCAAGACTGCTTTTCAGTTTATAGCATCCTACAGACCACCCTCTCAAAGTCAGGAATCCCACTCGGCTTTCCTGAAAACATTGGAGAACATGAAGATCTCTCCAAACTCCATTATATTGGGTGGCTTCAACTACCCAAACATAGACTGGGAGCATTACTCACGCCCCAGCACCTTAGCCCAAAGGTTCCTGGAATTTATAAACACAAATGCTATGGAACAACTAGTCACCACTCCCACAAGAGGGGAAAACATACTAGACCTGATCATTACCAACTTGGGGACTCTATGCTCCATACCAGAAGTATATCCCTCATTGGTAAGATCAGACCATAAATTAATTTCACTGGATATCCACATCCCGACCCCACCCCCAGCCCAGAAAACCACAGTGAAAAACTTCTCAAAAGTGAACTTCACACTTCTTAAAACCAAATTGGAATACTTCAAGGCCCCAGGGCCAGTGGAAACTACGGCCCAAACTGCAGAATCCTATATAAATGCATTCTACGGACATCTCCAGGAATGCATGGATCATGCTATCCCAAACAAAATCAAAACCCAATCATCCCAAGGCAGGCATCCAGTCTGGTGGACCCCAGCCATAAATAAACTGTACAACAGAAGGAGAAAGCTACTACATGACAGAGCAAAATCCCTAAAAGGGAAGGCATCTCTGATCAGTACTAGCAAAACATTACGATCCCTCATAAAATCCTCCAAGGCCATCTTCGAGAGAAAAATTGCACAGGACACTAAAGACAATCATAAGGCTTTTTTCAGTTATGTTAGGAACCTGGGATGCAACTCCCAGACTTGTTCTGAGTTGATTCTAAATGACAAAAAATAAAGTGAACCCACAGACATCGCCAATATCCTGGCAGACAGGTTCAGTGCAAACTTCTCCACTCCCTCCCCCCCAAAAGAGCAAGTATCTATCCTGGCAGAGTGCAGCCTCCCAAACATCTCTGATGCTCAGGTGAAGGCCGCCCTGTCCAAAGCAAAAAACACTGCTTCCATGGGACCAGATGGCATCCCAGGTTGCGTCCTACATGAACTCCAAGAAGAACTAATCCCTCAAGTAAAACTGCTGTACAATCTCAGCCTCACTACAGGATATTTGCCCAAAGAATGACGTACAGCAACAGTGGTCCCACTCCACAAAGGTGGCACTTCTACGGACCCTGGAAACTATCGCCCCATAAGCCTGACTAGCCTAGTCTGCAAGGCTATGGAGAGGATCATCATGGAACTCATAAACAAAGACATTGGGGACCTACAGACACTTGATCCTACCCAATGTGGCTTCATCAAGAGCAGATCCTGCCTTTTGATTAAGGTCGACTTCTTCGAAACAGTCACCAAGACCATAGATGAAGGGAAGGTAGTCCACACAGCCTATCTGGACCTCGCAAAGGCATTTGACACAATACCCCACTCGGGCATCATAGTTAAGCTATCCAGCCTAAATATAAACCCCTATGTCACAAGATGGGTTGCAAACTGGCTCAAAGACAGAACCCACAGAGTCAGAGTTGCTGGAGCCATGTCAGACTCAAAACCAGTCACAAGTGGTGTCCCACAAGGTTCTGTCCTGGGATCTCTCTTGTTCAGTATTTACTTTTTTGAGGTACAGGCCAATGTGGGAGGACTATGGCTCACCAAGTTCGCAGATGACTGCAAACTGGGCACCATAATCGACTCTCCAGCTGACACAAACATCCTTTAAAAAGGTCTCGCAGAGACAGATAACTGGTGCCAGAGCCATGGTCTAAAGCTAAATGCCAAAAAGTGTATAGTCATACCCTTTGGCAAAAACAATATGCCCACAAATTACCAAATAGGTGGTATCCCATTAAGTACAGAGAAAGTAATTAGGGATCTGGGGACCCAAGTTGATAGCAATCTCTCCTTTGACAACCACATTGCCAAAGTGGTTAGAAAGACCTTCTACATAGCCCACCTCATCATGAAAGGATTCACATCTAGATCAAGAGAGGTAATCGTACCCCTTTATTCATCCCTCATCAGTGCCATCACAGAATACAATGCCCCCTTTGGGATGTACCTTACCTGACACCTGCAGCAATTAGAAAGACCCCAAAAGTACCTCACCAGGAGGATCAAGGGACTCAAACAGATGCCATATGCTGCTCAGTTAAAAAAACTCCAGCTCTACTCAGTTGCATACCGCCTACTTTGAGGCGATTTATGCCTGACATATAAAGCTATGTCCAACCCAAAATTAATGGACATGCTCCACCTCAGTAAATCTAAATCCCTTAGAGCCAAGCGCTCGAGGGACTTGAACCTCAGCACAGAAATAAACAGAACATGCTGGAGAGACAGATTCATAACCCAGAGGCTCCCTTTGCTCTGGAATAGAATTCCAATTCATGTTAGGCAGAGCACCTCACTGACTCTCTTCAAGAAGAATCTTGATGAGTGGATGGGGGGTCGTAGGTTTGTCTTGGGGATTACTTCCATGTCACTATTAGACAGAGGCACAGTAAACTAAACTTTAAAAAGGGCACAGTATACTCAAATCAAGGGGTGGCATAAGCCAAACACAATCGGGCTAGGCTTATAAATGCCCCAGGGCAGATAGCTTAGTATGAACCTATGAATACATGATTTAAAGTAATTTGTTTGTGTTGCATTGAGCAATATCTAGCTGGAAGTTGTGACTGTTTTTTCAGTAGGTCCCCACCTACCCTCCCTGTTTTTGTCTTGATGTTAATCTTGGTGGCTTTGAAACTGCCCGCCCCTCTTGTAAATTTGCACTTGGATACTCCACCTGGGCCCATCTCATTTGCTCACTCAAAAAAAAATGTATCTGCTTTTACTGTATTTGTGTTTCTTCCTACTTTATTTTGCTTTTGTGTCATCTTAAAAGTACTCAGTTGTATTTATTACTGCTTGGTGTAACTCATTCTAAGCCTTTTAGTTTAAGCACTTGGGCTTCAGACCAGTTGTTTTACATTAAGAAGGTTTGTGGTCTGCAATGTAGTGGCAGGACAGGTAGCTTACATCCTTCTAAGTTGGGAACTGCTGACTGAGGGCTCAGTGTCTGTTATTCTAAAACTGTATTAATTCTGGTTAAACCACTTTGGCTTCAGGCCAGTTATTTTACATTAAGAGGGTTCGTGGTCCGCACTCTTGTGGGAGGAGAGGCTGGACTCTGCCCTTCTGAGCTGGGAATTTCTGGTTAAAGGCTTATAGTGCCTGCATATTTTAACTGCTTCTTACTGAAACTGGTACACCTTGTTTGCTGTAGCATAGACTAGATCCAGTCCTGCTGAATCTAGCTTTGTTTGTATAACTTGAGCACTAATCCAGGCATTCTTTAAAGTATTCAATTGTATTTATTACTGCTTGGTAGTAACTTGATTAAAGTGTAGCTATCATTCTAAGTTTTTTGGATTAAGCACTTGGGCTTCAGACCAGTTGTTTTACATTAGGAAGGTTTGTGGCCTGCACTGTGGTGGCAGGACAGGTAGCTTACATCCTTCTAAGTTGGGAACTGCTCATTGAGGGCTCAGTGTCTGTTATTCTAAAAGTGTATTAATTCTGGTTTAAGCACTTGGGCTTCAGGCCAGTTATTTTACAATAAGAGGGTTTGTGGTCTGCACTCTTGTGGGAGGAGAGGCTGGATTCTGCCCTTCTGAGCTGGAAATTTCTGGTTAAAGGCTTATAGTGCCTGCATATTTGAACTGCTTCTTACTGAAATTGGTACACCTTGTTTGCTGTAGCATAGAATAGATACAGACCTGCTGAATCTAGCTTTGTTTGTATAACTTGAGCACTAATCCAGGCATTCTTTAAAGTATTCAATTGTATTTATTACTGCTTGGTAGTAACTTGATTAAAGTGTAGCTATCATTCCAAGTCTTTTGGATTAAGCACTTGGGCTTCAGACCATTTGTTTTACATTAGGAAGGTTTGTGGCCTGCACTGTGGTGGCAGGACAGGTAGCTTACATCCTTCTAAGTTGGGAACTGCTGATTGAGGGCTCAGTGTCTATTATTCTAAAAGTGTATTAGTTCTGGTTTAAGCACTTGGGCTTCAGGCCATTTATTTTACATTAAGAAGGTTCATGGTCTGCACTCTTGTGGGAGGAGAGGTTGGCCTCTGCCCTTCTGAACTGGGAATTTCTGGTTAAAGGCTTATAGTGCCTGCATATTTGAACTGTTTCTTACTGAAATTGGTACATCTTGTTTGCTGTAGCATAGACTAGATCCAGGCCTGCTGAATCTAGCTTTGTTTGTATGCTTGTTATTTCCCTGAAACACTAATTCCACCTAAAACGTGGCTTTTCAGCACTTCTGTGGATCCCTAGTGATATCTGCATTGCTTACTGTACTTATTTCCTTGTTTCACTTGAATGAAAGTTACTGTTTGTTGTTTTTGCATTTAAGTTACCTGTAGCACATTGCATTTAAGTTACCTGGCACTTGCTCACTAAAGCAATTATATAGGTCAGCGCTAAAAAATTAAAAGCACTACACCCTCACAAACTCCCCTTGAGTACCTTGTTCCCCATTGGCCCTTTTTTTTTCAATTGTAAAGGAATTCCCAATACTATTCTAGCATGTCCAAAGGTCAGTTGTCAATCTCCTCTCCGGTCCAGCTGGTGAATCTGAGAATCTTGAGGCAATGTTACAACTGCCTCATGTACACAGACAACCTTCTCCTCCTCCCAACAAATTCCAACACATGTGAGAGATACAACCATATAGCCAAACTGGAGGCTAAGCTCTCTCAACTCAGTACTGGCATAACCAGTCAGGAGGAAAAGGAAACCACACTCACTACAATTCCAGTCTCACATAGACCTACCACGACAGCAAATCAAACACATAAACACACAAAAACATTCTCGGAGGCTCTAAATAAAAATCTGCCTAAGTAGCAGAGACCTCCAAAGCAGACACCCAAGCAACCACTATCCCAAAACAAAACACGTGTAACACATAGCTCACAAAGCCAGTGTGCCGAACAGTCACAGCCCTTAAGGCTAAACAACACACCTGATATACTTGTAATAGGTGACTCTATCGTCAGGCACACTGACGTCCCGCTCACCAGGCTGAACAAGGAGAAGGTCACGGTGAGCTGCCTGTCGGGTGCTAGGATCCGCCACATAACACAAGCACTCAGGTCACTCCAAGGCAAGTACAAATATGACTCAGTCATTGTCCATGCTGGTGTGAATGACCTGAGATGTACCTCCCTGGACTACATGAAAAGAGACATAGAGGAGCTCTCTGAGCATGTAGCCCAGGCCGGTATGACCCTGACCTTGAGTAGCATCTTACCTTCACCAAGAATAATGCCACAATATGAAGACAAGATGATCAATTTCAACAACTGGCTTAAGTATTGGTGTCATTCAAAGGGGATCCAATGCCTGTCAGCCTGGGATAACATGCTCGATAAGCCACGATGCTTCGCTAGGGACGGCTTGCACCTATCACCCCTGGGCTTTCGGATATTGGCAAAGGCTCTTGCTACCCCCATAGTGCCTTTTTTAGGCAAGGCTCAAAAGACAAACCCACCTCCATAGGTATCACAAGGGATAAGAAACTAAGAGTAATGCTACTCAAAGCCAGAAGTCTAAACCTCAAGATGCATGCAGTCGAAACTCTCCTTAGCATGGAGAACATCGATATCTGTGCAGTAACAGAAACCTAGTTCAAGACTCCTGAGAGCACCCCAGCACTACCATGTTATAACTCATACCATGCTTTTTGGCCCCAAAACATGGACCGAACCACAAAAGGAGGGGGAGTATCAATATTCGTCAAAGATACCCACACCTCCAGGTTGGTGGCATAGCATGAAGCATCAGAGATTATCCATGTGCGCCTTCCAGTTTATAGCCTGCTACAGACCACCCTCCCAAACCCAGGAACTCCACTTGGTCTTCCTGAGAACACTGGAAAATATGAAGGTCTCTCCAAACACCATTATATTGGGCGACTTCAACTACCCAAACATAGACTGGGAGCATTACTCTAGCTCCAACACCCTAGCTCAAAGGTTCCTAGAATTTATAAACTCAAATGCTACGGAACAACTTGTTACCACTCCCACAAGAGGGGAAAACATACTGGACCTGATCATCACCAACATGGGGACTCTATGGTCCAGACCAGAAGTGTATCCCTCACTGGTAAGATCAGACCATAAACTAATCTCACTGGATATTCACAACCCGACCCCACCCCCTGCCCAGAAAACCACAGAGAAAAACTTCTCTAAAGCAATCCTTCAAAGCCCCCAGGCCTGTGGAAAATATGGCCCAGACTGCAGAATCCTTTCTAAACGCATTCTATGAACACCTTCAGGAATGCATGGATCATGCAATCCCAAATAAAACCAAGACCCAATCCTCCAAAAGCAGACGTCCTGTCTGGTGAACCCCAGCCATAAACAAACTATACAATAGAAGGAGGAAGCTACTACATGATGGAGCACAATCCCAAAAAGGGAAGGCATCTCTGATCAGTATTAGCAAAAAACTACGGGCACTCATAAAATCGTCTAAGGCCAGCTTCGAGAGAAACATTGCACAGGACACTAAGGATAATCACAAGGCTTTCTTTAGTTATGTTAGGAACCTGGGTGGGAATTCTCAGATATGCTCAGAATTAGTCCAAAATGACAAAAAATACACTGAACCCACAGACATTGCCAACATCCTAGCTGACAGGTTCAGCGCAACCCCCCCCCCCACCAAAAGGGCAAACATCTATCCCAGCAGAGTTCTGCCCCCCCCCCTGACATCTCAGATGCTCAGGTAAGAGCCGCCCTCTCCAAAGCAAAAAACACAACATCAATGGGACCAGACGGTGTCCCGGGCTGCGTCCTACATGAACTCCAAGAAGAGCTAAACCCAAACATAAAACTACTGTTCAATCTCAGCCTTACTACAGGATATGTACCTAAAGAGTGGCGTACAGCAATGGTGGTCCCTCTCCACAAAGGTGGTGCCTCAACGGATCCTGGAAACTATTGCCCCATAAGCCTGACTAGCTTGGTCTGCAAAGCTATGTAAAGGATCATCATGGACCTTATAAATAAAGATATTGGGGACCTACAGACACAGGATCCTACCCAGTTTGGCTTTGTTAAGGGCAGATCCTGCCTCTTAAACCTGGTCAATTTCTTTGAAACAGTCACCAAGGCCATTGACGAGGGGAAGGTGGTCCACACAGCCTACCTGGACCTCACAAAAGCCTACGATACAATTCTCCACTCGGGCATTATAGATAAGCTCACCAGCTTAAATATAAACCCCTATGTCACTAAATGGGTTGCAAACTGGCTCAAGGACAGAACCCACATGGTTAGAATTGCTGAAGCCATGTCAGACTCCAAACCAGTTACAAGTGGCGTCCCACAAGGCTCAGTCCTGGGACCTCTCTTGTTCGGTATATATTTCTCAGAGGTACAGGCCAACACGGAAGGACTGTGGCTGACCAAGTTCACATATGACTGCAAACTGGGCGCCATAATCGACTCTCCAGCCAACACAAGCATCCTCCAAAAGGGCCTCATAGAAACAGACAACTGGTGCCAGAGCCATGGCCTCAAGCTAAACGCCAAAAAGTGTATAGTCATCCCCTTTGGCAAAAACAAAGTGCCTACAAATTACCACATAAGGGGTAATCCATTAAGTACGGAAGAAGTAATTAGGGACCTGGGGACCCAAGTTGATAGCAATCACGTGGCCAAAGTGGTTAGAAAAACATTTTATGTAGCCCACCTAATCATGAAGGGATTCACATCTAGATCAGGGGAGGTCATCGAGCCTCTTTACTCATCCCTCATCAGGCCCATAATTGAGTACAATGCCCCTTTTGGGATGTACCTTACCAGACACCTGCAGCAACTGGAAAGACCCCAAAAGTACCTCACCAAGAAGATCAAAGGGGTCAAACAGATGCCATATGCTGCCCGGTTAAAGAAACTCCAGCTCTACTCAGTGGCATACTGCCTGCTCAGAGGCGATCTGTGCCTGACGTATAAAGCCATGTCCAACCCGGAATTAATGGACATGCTGCACCTCAGAAAATCCAAATCCCATCGAGCTACGCGCTCGAGAAACTTGAACCTCAGCACTGAAATAAATAGGACATGCTGGAGGGACAGATTCATAACCCAGAGGCTCCCTTCACTCTGGAATAAAATCCCAGTCCAGGTTAGGCAGAGTCCCTCATTGACTCTCTTCAAGAGGAATCTTGATGAGTGGATGGGGGATCGTAGGTTTACCCCGGGTATCACTTCTGTGTCACTGTTAGACAGAGGCACAGTATACTAACCTCAAAAAAGGGCATAGCAAAATTAATTTAAAATGGGTGGCGAAAGCCAAACACACTCTGTCTAGGCTTATAAATGCCCTAGGGCAGATAGCCTAGTATGAACCTATGAACCAATAAGAAGCTGCACCAATAATCACAGTACTAGATGAGCCTTTATGTAGCCACACTCCCTTAAAAAATTCTGTGTGTGTGTGTGTGTGTGTGTGTGTGTGTGTGTGTGTGTGTGTGTGTCTGAGCTATTTTAGTAACATTACATTCTAAAAGGTTATGAAAAAAACTGTAAGCTTTAGGAAGCTGTCTGATCTTTATCTCATCTCTTGCACATGTGATTAGTGTAGGGACCTCTCTGAAGTTTGAAGAAACACATCTACAGATTCATATCAATGTCTAACTAGTCTACTTTCACATGAAAGGAAAGTGAGAACCTATATTTGTATACTTCAAGAAAAGCTATAGATTACATTTAAATAGTGTTAAAAAAAAAGAGTTTTGAAATGCACAACCAAGATGAAAATATTGATTCTGAGAACAGTATAAAAGAGAAGGTTAATGTTCCCATCTGGATGGAGCGCCCTTAAATAACCAAGCTTTACTATAAACATTGCAGTAATAGTGCAAAGCCAGAGGGAAAGTTGATGATACAGTATACTTGGTTTTTAAACATTCCAGAGCCACAAAATTGTGGATGCATGTGTCTACATGAACCTACATATGGCAAAGCTCAGATTTCTTGTTTTTGGAGATTTGCCAACAGCGTACTATTATTTAAAGAATCTTGAGCTCACGAGTCATAATGAAAAATAAATAAATAAATAAAAACAGTTATGCCAAATGGCTATAAGTGATTTAATAAAATGATTAGATAAATAGAAATACCCAAGTGGTGTTTAATAAGCATGCTGTATAAGAAAATTATGAGTCTAGACAGTTATGCCTATACAGAATTCCATGGATCGATATATAACATATGCATGTGGATCTGTTTTTTTATTAAATTTACATTGTATCTGAATACATTTGGAATGCTGTATGGTCTGGCCTAGGTGAATTCCCTCACATCTTGTACCTACAACTCACAGTTTGTCAAAGATATATAATTATTCTTTAAATTTAAAATGTGTGTACAGTTTGTATATTATTTTTTTTGCTATGATCCCAAATTCTGCCTATAATTTAAATAATTAATATTAATCTAGCAGGTGGCTTAATTTGTAGAATTTTATACAGCCATTATACCACAGATCCCTTGAATTTTAGAAACATGGCACTGAAGTGGATGTGTAAAATCCTACAATAAACACCAACAAACTATATTTTATTTTATATAACAGTAATAACAATTATATAAAACAGTAGCAATTAATTGTTAAACAGTTGTTCACTGCCCATGCTACATCCCCCACTCCCTTTATTCTAAAGAGTCGTGGCTGCGTTTTAATACCAAGTCCTTTTAAAATATTGTTATCCCTATACTGACATCACTGAACCTTGAGTGAACATTACTGGTGACATCAGAAAGGGACAGCATGGAGGTGCACCCACATATTTTAATGAATGCATAGGGTCCAACATATGGATACACCCCCTAGCTATCCTGACACTAATAGCACCAAGAGATACAGTAAAACTATGTGTGCAAATTTTAATAAAGAAACTGCAGAGCTTTTTATGAAGAAATTGTTTAGAAAATCTGATAATAAAGTATGATAGGATTAAAAAGTGCATTATAGCACTTAAGCTATTAAGCTCAAAGATATATATGTATATGTATATCCATATCTCTCTCTGTATATATATATATATATATATATATATATATATATATATATATATATATATATATATATATATATATATATATATATATATATAGCAAGCTGGAATGCTTTAAGAAAGGAACTCAAAGTAGCTTATTGTCATCTATAACAGGTAGTGGAAAATACATATCCACCCAGGCTATACCACAGTCAACATGCAAACAGGTTCATTTCTAAATCTTATGACGTACAGGCCTGCAAGAAGTTTAATTAACATGTGATGTGTCAAGTCATATTTCCAACATAGAAATAAGCATGATTGCCTCATAATTCACCAACTTGCTTTTCCAGATGGCACCAAAGAACCCTGCATTAAATGAAAGTGGCACAATAAAAGATCCCAGTAAACCACAACATCAAACTGCAGCCATTTCACAAGCAATGTTACCATGTAAAATGTTTGTTTTGTTTTTCATAGTGATGGAGTCAAGATATGTACAAATCGAACCTTGGTTTGAAGGGATCAGTAATATTTCTACATCAGGCATAGCTCTAAGTGAAAAGGCTTCATCCGTAAAAGGGAGGTTCATGGCAAGGGACATGCCTTGCGAACAAACCATAATTACTGCAGCATGAGACAAACTTTATGGCATGAACTGAGAGACTGGAGCAATAAAATGTTCACAGATGGAGAGCTAGTATTTCTGCCACTATTTTTACTTACTGTTTCTATTGTTTAATTCATTGACTGGATTGCTGATAATGGCCAAATAGGACAACTAAATTAAATTATTTATTTGACTGGGAAAGTCCAAATGGGTACAGGTGCCTTTCTCAGTGAAGGCTCAGGAAGAAAAGCTCCAAGGTATCATATTTAATGTAATCAATATTTACAGTAACAGAAGTTATAAAGCAGTTTTGATGAATACAGTGAATTGTCTGTATAGTAACATTCGCACTGATATTCACAAACATAAAATGTATAAGCTTTGTAGCCAGACTTTACTTATACAAGACAAGAGTGGTGTATGAGACAGGTATGAGTAATATAAGAAAATAAATGATTTATTAGAAAATCGCATCCCTGTCTTATACACCAGTTTAGGTTAACAAACATAGCACCTGCACACATTAAAACAGAGCACTCAGTACTGAGCATTTATATATAAATATAGATAAATACATAATTATGTCTATATGTATCTATATAGGTCAATTATATCTGTCTCTCTCTTGACTACAACTAATCTAAATGTCTTAGTGCTTGAGCATGTGGAGTCGGAGTCCCTGTCATCAACCTGCTGTGATTTCAAGTTGGGAGTCCAGAGAAGAAACACACAAACACAAATACATGTCTCTATCTATCTATCTATCTATCTATCTATCTATCTATCTAAACACACACACACACACACACACACACACACACACACACACACACACACACACACACACAAATACATGTCTATATCTATCTAGCTAAAACACACACACAAACACATGTCTATATCTATCTATATAAAACACACATATACACACATACACACACACAAGTACGTCTATCTATCTAAAACACACACACACACACGTCTATTTAAAACACACACACTCACACACGTCTATCTATTTAAAACACACACACTCACACACACACATACATGTCTATATCTATCTGTCTATCTATATAAAACACACACACAAATACATATCTATATGTATCTATATAAAACACATACACACACAAATACATGTCTATCTATCTAAAACACATACACACACACACACACACACACACACACACACACACATGTCTATATCTATCTATATATATAAAACACACACACATATACATGTCTATATCTATTTATCTATCTAAATAAAACACACACACATAAATATATAACGCACACATCCACACACACAAGTATACATACAAGACACACGAACATTATTTAAATGATTGATACGATTATTGTGATTTTGCAAATCCACTTATCACACTGTTAACAAGCACTTTCTTACGTAGTGAGTGTTGCTCTGTAGTTTGGCATATTCCTCGGATGTGACAGTCACACTTGTAATGCACAAAGGCACATCCCGGTGGTTGCTGACATCTCGACTGTACCTAGCAGGCTTCACTGATGCACTTCTCACTTGTCTTTTGGTAAAGGTTCTTGTTCTTTGGTCCAAAGCAGGCGAGGGTTCCCTAACAAGAGACTGGAAGGTAACAAAAATCTGAAGGCACAAAACTGTCAACACTAGGACCGTATGAGCCATTGTGCCATGCCAAAGGAGGAAGTCCCAGTGCCTGCTCTGTCGCCTCACAGGTCACAAGTGCTAACAGGAACAGAGGGAAGTGTGAAGCAGGTGGGGAGGTTTTCTGCAGCAGAAGCAGAGTATGTGCCACAAGCCAGGTGAGTGTGCACGCGCCGTGAGCAGAGCTCAGGTGTTACTGCGCGCGCGCACCTTCAGGTTATTCCTGCAGAACAAGGATGAGTCAGGTGGTAAAGATCCTGTTACACCTGTTATGGCAGTCAATAACCGGAGGCTGAGACGGATTGCCCAAAGGTCTCACTAAGTAAACGCTAAACACTTGTCTGAATGTCCTGTGAGAGTTTACTGATGTTATGCTTCCTTAACCAGCCTTTATCAAACTGACAGGTGGGCTAGAATAGTGGAATGTGTCACCGAGTTTTAAAAGAGAAATAAAGGGCTGTGACAAACAGCAGCCTTCCGTAAAACGATATTCTTTTACGGAAGTATTTAAATGGTGAATTACGCCCTGGTCACTTCAGCAGACGGAACAATAATACTGTCACAGCCAGCCTCCTCCAGTTTGAAGCTGCACATTATTCATAGACAAAGAGTGACTTCCCTTGCCTTTTTACAGTTTTTGTATCTTCTGCTGTTATCTACATGTGCAAAAGCTTTTTGGCTGGAGAGCTACAGACCATAAAGCTGCATTTGCGACTTCGTTACCAAAATAATTTAACTTTGGAGCCTTTGCTTAACACATTAACACATTTTCCTTGTGGTCCCACGCCCACATAAACACTTAAGCTACTTGGTTAATAATAATAATAATAATAATAATAATAATAATAATAATAAAGCACCTTACTGAGTTTACATTTAAACGTCTCTTATTGTCACTTCTTAAAAAATGAATTTGAGGTGAACAGTAAGGTTTAAAGCAGACACGTCAGACAGGCAATGCAGTTACTTATATATTTTAAATATTTTATTTTCACATTTTGTTCCTCAGAAAAAATACATGCTAACACATTCATATTCTGCAAGATTTTAATGGCCTGTCGCCAGTATTTAAATCGTGTCTTATTAGGAATGTTTCACACGGCTTATTTTGGCACAGTTTATCATTCTCGATAAGATATTTAGCACCGTGGGTCAGATTAAGACCCGTGTAAATCAATTGCAAGTCATTTTCTTTCAAACAGACTTGACAAAAAAAACTAGCAAACAAACATTTAACTCATTTTTTGAAACAGTGGATTAGCGTACTCTTCTGTGGGACACTCCCCAGTACACTGCAGCCAAAAGGGCTTGACACTGCACCACTAGACAATATAATCATATTTCAAGGTGAATACACCTCAGTGGAAGGGGCTACTCTACTTCATGTGACCTTTTCCATAGTTTCACAATATTAGAATTTCTAAGTCTTATATCAAATCCATCAGGTCATCTAGGAGCATAGACTTTTTAATATTGTAATAGTATTAAATGCCATATTTATTTTTAAATTGCTGTAATTAAAGAATAGTTATTATTTTATGTGGCATTTTATTCCCCAGTCTGTGTATAAGTTGTACTGCATGTGTTCCTCCTATTTCTTGAATGTACGAAAAGTAATATTTAGCAACATTATCTCTGTGTAGTCTCTCTGGTTTGTACTGATTTCTAAACATTATTTTGAAAGCTTCATTTGTGAAATCTCTATGAGCAAAACATAGTTTGCCACAAGCAAATTTATAGTCCATATTATACAAACCTAAAATGCATTTATCACTATATTCCAAGTACTTGATGCTAGGGATTTTCTTAGTAAATCTGCATTACTCTGAATTGTTTACTTCAGCTGGTGTGTAAGTTCCAAAGGAAAAAAAATTGATTACAGCAAGATTTTATACAGATTTTAGTGTAAGTGGATCTGTGGTGTTTGCGTGTGTGTGTGTGTGTGTGTGTGTGTGCCTAACTTGCTCTGTTCTTAACATGTTGTGTGTTGTCCCTAAATGACAGCTTAAGTGGGATCTGTAGATAACTTTGCAGTAGCTCAACTTCTCCAAGTTGCACTGCTCTAAATCAATTCATTTCATATTATCATACAAGCTGCATGGCACTGAAGAACATTAATAATTAATGCACATGACTAGGAAACATTCATCTGAGAATCTTACCATCCTGTGCATGGAATTACACATGTACACACAAAAACTCTATATTCGTCACTAATCCGACCCCTAACTGAGTATAACTCCCCATTTGGCATGTACCATACAAAGCACCTGCAGCAAATGGAGTAACCTCAAAGGTTTCTAACAAAAAGATCAAAGGCCTCCATCATGCGCCTTACACAGACTGACTAAAATCCCTGTCACTATACTCCACATCATATAGACTTCTTAGGGGAAACGTATGCCTGGCCTACAGAGCAATGCAAGACCCAAACTTAATGAATTTGATGCATATCAGTAAATCAGACAGGACTAGGGCTACCTGTTCCAGGAATCTAAATATGGCCTGAGACTTAAATAGGAGATGCTGGAGGGACAGATTTACCTCCCAACGATTGCTGCATTTTGGAAAAGGCTACCAATTCATGTGGAACAGAATACCTCCATGACGCTGTTCAAAAGGAACCTGGACAAGTGGATGGGGCACCATAAATTCTTATCAGTGATAGTGCCCACAGCCCTCCTAGACATGGGCAGTCATCACTAAATGCAGTCTTGGGTACTGATTAAAATTTTCATGGGATTACATTGGGATGAAGTGGCTAGGCTTAAACTCTACTCTGGGTCGATAGCCCTGTAACCTCTTATGATCGTATGAACACACCCATTCTCAGACACACAGAGCCAGACACACTGACATATGCATTTACACACAGTGACACTGACATACGCATTTACACACACTGACACAGACAGACAACACCCATTCAGAAACACATACAGAGAAACAAAGACACACACACACACACACACACACACACACACACACACACGCACACGTGCATATGCCAGTGCACTAACTACCTGGACTGGCAATCTGAGAAGGGCTGCTCATAATTTCTGCCATCAGAATGCTCAGGTGTGATGCAATGAATAGCTGTACATACATAAACATTTTATGCACTGCTGTGCATGGATCTTGCATATGTAAGAATGTCTGTGAATTATTGTACTATAGAAGAATCCTTGCAAAGCAGTGCATGGGGATATGCAAGTATCTAATTTCCATAGGTCACATACATTGAATAGTATATATGCATGGGGCTTTGAAAAATTCTCACTATTCAGTACCACAGAGCTGCACTAAAGAGAAATTAGGCTTATATAAATCAAAAATCCTTTACATACTATACAAACTCATTTGGGAGGCACTGTGTACCATGTAGCTATCTATGAATTCCTCCCTTAGCTTCTAATAATAAGACCTTGGATTTTGTAGGTGCCACTTTTTCAAGGGCAAAAAAAAAAAAAAAATCTGCCATTACTCCTCCCTAAAGCACAGCAGAAATACCGTATAAATCAGTTTTAAAATATTTTCAGTAATCAATACAGAGATAGAAGTGGTATCCCAAACAAAACTGCTTAGAGTGACAATTGACACCAACCTTTAATTTGAGCTTCACATGCAAAATAATGTCAAAAACGCGCATAAAAATTATGCATGTTATATTGACACAAATATTTTCTAGCTAACTCCGCAGCAGCTATCCTAGCAGCAACTTCTTCTCTTACATGGTGCCCCTATACTTATAAACCTGTAGGTCTCTGTTAAAGCCAAACTTGGACTATGCTATAAACAAAGTAACTAAATTTACTGACAATAAAAAATATTACATGCGCCCTTGCTAATCCCTCAAAATCTTAAACTGTCTTGAGCAACCTCAGCACCTTGACTTTGGACAACTAGCTGTGGCCCACAATATTATACATAAACTCTTGGACTACCTGCCCAGCATTAAACTCTTATTTACCTACCTATTACCTAAATTGACCTTCAGTCACATAACAAGCAAATCATCAGCATCTATAAACCTAAAAAAAAATAACTGGAAAAAGCCTCACTTCTGCTCTCTTCCACAGGCTATTAACAAACAACTATCCTTCCTTTAAGCACTTTCTAAAAGACCACTTATCAAAGTGTTGGTTCTGTTCATTTTCCACTACTGGCTGAAATGTATCACTCCTTTTCACTATTAAGATTCATTATCTTCACTAATATCTCCTCACTCAAACTTTCGTACGCACTGTTCCTGTCCTGAATCGATATGTATACATTATAAGCAATTCCAAACACTGCTGATACTGACTTAGATAATTAGGTTTATCTAGCAAGAACTGTAAATATTATGCCTCAAAGTAAAATTGTAAATTGTGTTTTATCTTTTTGTCTCACTATAATATTTATATTTTTATGTATGTCTACAACACTGCAAATAACTGATTATGTATCTTACCAAAATGTTTCTTAACATAGCTCTGTAAATTGAAACTTTTCTGTCCATGTCTCCTCTGAAAATGGGTACTTGTGACCCAGCTGGACATCCCTGGTAAACAAATGCTGATAAATATATAAATGCCAATATTATCATAAAGTATGGGTGCATTTCTAAAGCTCATTTATTTACACTTGTTAATGCTGACATTTAAACCCAAAAATGTATCCTGTGCAGAAGCATAGAAGCATAGCTGGTTCAAGTGAAGAGAAGAAAAAGTGCTTCACTTGCAATAACTTGATCCCTACATTGTAAGTGATTGGGTTATTACAGTTAGATCTAGTCCCTCTCCACACATTGCACTGCCCCAACACTCCTTCAACATATTTTATAAAAAAAAAAAATTTCTTCTTTTCAACTGTAGCATACTGTTTGCCACAAATGTAGCAAGCAGTTGCTACAGTTTATACCCTGCCCGCAGAGAGTGCTGTGGGTCTCATATTTTATATTTAAAAAAATTCTTCTTTTTAAATGGTAGGGTTGGAGGGTTTGCATAATGGTTAATATGTTTACATTAAGACATGAAGTGTAGATTTCTCACATGTGGTAATTGGCTAGGCTTAAAATAGCCCACAAGGGCAGTAAGCCTAGAACTAATCTATGAGCCTAGCAAACCACTTGCTACAATTGGAGTAAACATTTGCTACAGTTTATACCCTTCCTGCACAGAATACTACAGTACTTGTGTATTAGTTTAAAATAAAACAATCTTCTTTTCAGATCATCTCAAACTGCTTGCTACAAATGTAGCAAACAGTTGCTACAGTTTATAATCTGCCTCTACAAAGCACTTTTTTGTAAGCAGTAGCAAAGTTCTACAATGTAGAAAGAAGTTGCTACAGTTTAGACCACACATGGACCATTACAGCATTCAGGTTCGATTGCAAATGCAATCCTGACTTTTAAAAGCTGATAGTGCATTAAATAGATATTTGGATCAGCTGATTGCACCCACCCCCAGCACTTTGGACCCATTGGATCATATATTAATTTATTTTATGCTATAACAAAGATATTAGAACAGTATCATAAAGTAACATGTCATATGCTTTTGCTAGCTCAAAATAAACTACCAAGGCTGCTAACCGGTGCTCATCTGCAGTACTTACTACTTCATAAAAGCACAATGAACAAGTTAATATTAATCTGCCATTTAGGAAATCATGCTGAGCTATGTGCGCCCTGTCTGTGTAATTACATGATTGTTTTAATACAGTGAATAGGCCATGTTAAAAATATTTACATAGGGCGGACATTAGGCTTGTGATTCTCTAGTTCTGGGCCAAAGACCTTTCTCTGCTGATATGAGTTTGTGTAACAGTCAATTCTCCCCATTTAGGTAGTGCATAGCCATTACACAATAATAAATATTTCCACTAGTGGGTTAATTAAGTTATTCCATATGATGGGGGTGTGGCTAAGAAGCTGACAGGATAACAGCAGAAGTCTTCTTTTCTGCTATTTAATCTATTTCTGGCAAGAAATAATCATTTTAAACTATCTTATCTGCTTTATTTATAGGTTCATATGATGATACTAGGCTATTAGCCTGGGGGCTCTTATAAGCCTAGACAAGAATTACACCCATGTTTCCATAAAGTCAGCACCTGTTTCCTCTGTCCAGCAGGGACACAGGTAGGAATCCCAGGGGTGTATTTTCTGTTACCCATTCAGTTGTCCAGGTTCCTCTTAAAGAGGGTTAGTGAGGTACTCTGCTTGACACTGAGAGGGAGTCCATGCCACAGATAGAGGAGTCTTTAAGAAGATATATATATATATATATATATATATATATATATATATATATATATATATATATATAAATCCAACCCTCTTTTAAGATAGTATCAAGCAAATTGTTTTGATATTTTGAGATATTCCTGTCAAATATTTGCCTGGAAAAAGAAGCTTACATACAGCTTGGAAATAAGTCACTTAAAATCTAGTTCTCAAGATTCATTATTCAGAAAAGAACTTCAATATGTCCTTAGCAATATCCAGGAACTGTCATTAAAAATGGATAAAATGGGCAAAGAAGTGATAATTTAAAAAAAAAATTCTCTAAACAAATGGACCAAATCCAGGAGGCATTACAGCAGCAGAAAGTCGAAATATGTGGCATCGAGGACTCTCTAAATGATATGGGAGGGAATCTAAATGAAGGTGAACATAATATTGAGTTTTTACTAAAAAAAATACTATTCTTCTAAATAAAATTAATAACCTGGAGAATAGGTCCCATAGAAATAATATTAGAATGTTTGGTCTACCAGAAAAAATAGAATGAAACAACATGGCAAATTTTCTGACATCCTGGTTTCCCAAAGTTCTAGATTTACCAGAGGCAATGTCATTTGGGATCTAGAGAGCATTCAGATCTTTGACTCCAGCATCCTCTTCAAGAAATAATACTTCTTCAGGGTCCACAGTTGTAAGATTTTTATTCCTCACAAGACAAAGAATTAATTCTCAAAACTGCTTGGTCAAAGTCTCCCCTTAAAATAGAAGACATGATTATTCATTTTGACAACGACTATTGCATGTCAGTTATTTCTAAAAAAAATTCCTTCCATTAATAAGAGAGCTGAAGAAAAAGCAGATTAAAGTTCATTTATCATTTTCAGCCAGGCTAAAAATCTTTCTTCCGGATGATACAAAAATCCTCAAGGACTTGGATGCAGCTTTCTTATATTAAAAATAAATAACATCTTTGAGCAAACAGAGATTATGGATTGGAACAGTGCTTCCTTAAAGAGACAAGCAGAAAGATCCAACTAGAAGACAAATGAAAAAAGGAAGAAATTAAAGGATAAATGACTAAACCATTACTTAATGTCATTAAAATAAAATATATTAAATTTGTTCTCCCCTTCTTGTCAAGTCTTTATTACAAGTGAAATTGGTTCGTTTAACTCGTATGTCTTTATACTAAGGTAAATTAATTTATTTAAAGTCTTTGCATTTACATTCTTTATAAAACTAATGTTTTATATATTACATTGAAATCCATAAAGTAGCCTGTATTTCACTTGTTAGAATCACATAATGATAGTGATATGTCTAACACTGCTTTTCCTAGTAATGTTTTCTTTGCTCTAATTTGCTTATAATCAGGGTGTCCCTCTCTTTTGAATAATGAATACTTCATTATTGACTTGTTTATTTGCTTTGCCTGTCTTGTGTTCCTAGCTTCTGTCTATCCATAGTGACTTGTTTAATTCTTAATATAGAGGATTTTTGTGTTAGTGATTAATTGTGTGATTCTTTGGGGTAAATATGCTTGTTCAGGCTGCTGATGAAGTGGTCGGTTGTGTGATGATATGTGCTCACTTGTTCCAGTTTGTGTGCTTGATTTTTTCTTTCCTTCTTTTTTTTACTTGATGAAACTTTGTAGTTTGAGAAACTTGGGTTGTGGGTTGTTGTTTCTGATTGTTTCTGAGACTGATTTTTGTTTTTATTGTGGTGTTCTCTTTCTCCTCTCTATTCATTGCTGTTTTGGTGTTTGATTTGCCTTTAGGACTCAGTGGATTGTGGTTTGAATGGTATTGTGGTGTCAATGATATGAGTTGATTTTGAGTCTAAATATCAGGTTTGGGCTAAAAGAGGAGACAGGAAAGCATTGAAAGACACATGGTTAGAGTAATATGATCTTGTATTTTAAAGCTCAAGCTTTCTAAATTTAAGTTTACTGCCGAGTTTCATTTAGTTTCTTGCTCTTATTGAATGTAATCTTCCTGCTGCATCCACATGATGACCCCTAGCTGACAGTTACAAGTGTTGGTGATGTTAACTGTTCCTGGTTGTCAGGCAAATTAAAGAAGTGGAGATTAACTATGTGAAGTGAGACAGGAATTATTATGTTACATGAATTTAATTACTAAAAGCATTTTATAACATTTATTTTTAACAACTGCACTAAGTTGACTGAATCAGTAACTTGGGAAATTTGTATAAAGGATTTTTTCTCTTTTTATGTTTCATCATTTTGCTAACAAGTCTTTATAGTGTAGTAATATTGAAATACTTAAGTGCATTTCTTTACATTTTGAAAACTGTGTTCTTATAATTGCTGATACCTGTTTAAGTGAATAAATACTTTTTATTATTTTTTATTTTATTATTTTATTACACTTTATTTTTTGTTGTTGTAAACAATTGCTTAAGATTTCAATGGAGTAATGACTCTGAAAATTATCGCTAGGTGATGTTTTAAAAGGTGAAAACTGTTTTGATGTCTAATGAACCATTTTGATTTTTGATAGTAGACATCAATGTGTGACGTTTTATAGTTAGTAGTTCTTATACTAGTCTAGTATATTTTTACTGATTTTTTGGGACTATAGCCTTTGGGATAACATAAGGGATGTTAACTATAAGGTTCGAGGTCATTTCTCATGTGAATCTGAGCGAGTGGTTTACTGTGCCTGCTGCCAAAATTGCAAATCCTTCTACATTGGGAAAACAGAAAGAAAAATGAAAAAAAACGCATTTATGAACATCTTTATGCTATTGGGAAGAAGGATCAAACTAATGCTTTGGCAAGGCATATTAGTGATTTTCCAACCCACTCTTTCAAATTTTCTGTGCTACAACAAATTAGGGTGGATATGAGAGGTGGTCCTTGGCAGTTAAACTTAGAAATAGAGGAATTACAATGGCAGATTAGAACAGCTTCTCATCTTTTTCCAGGTCTTAATGAAAAATCTTGACAAGCAAATAGTCATAAGGGATGTTAACTATAAGGTTCGAGGTCATTTCTCATGTGAATCTGAGAGAGTGGTTTACTGTGCCTGCTGCCAAAATTGCAAATCCTTCTACATTGGGAAAACAGAAAGAAAAATGAAAAAACGCATTTATGAACATCTTTATGCTATTGGGAAGAAGGATCAAACTAATGCTTTGGCAAGGCATATTAGTGATTTTCCAAACCACTCTTTCAAATTATCTGTGCTACAACAAATTAGGGTGGATATGAGAGGTGGTCCTTGGCAGTTAAACTAACAATTAAAATGGCAGATTAGAACAGCTTCTCATCTGTTTCCAGGTCTTAACGAAAAACTGTCTATCAAATGCGTGCTTAAACTTTTAGCTTTGAATAGATAGTTTTCCTGGAATTTGATTGTACATAAAACACCTTTTGTGGTTTTAAAATATTTTGTGTAAAATGTGGTACTTTTTAGAGTTTTATATACAATACAGTCCTTTTGTATTTTTATTTGTTATGATGACTCTGTCAATTAATCAATTAATTTAGTCAACTGATCCTTTTTAAATAGGAAGTGATGTTTTTTAATTTGGTCTGATGAAGGAAAGGTATAGACCATTTCCGAAAGCACTTACCTAATAAATTTGGAGTTTGTTTTACCAACGAGCCTGACTTTTAAGTATACTATAGCCTTTGTATTATAAAATTTCTTTATGGAATGTGTGATTGCATACAAGTTCAGTTGTAGGCTATTATATGTAAATAATTGTATTTCATAACAATAATTAAGGCTTTTACTGCTAGAGAAATCCTTATGGTGGCTGATCTTTTCCAAAGAAATATAAGTATTAAAGTGATGTTATTTTCCTTTCATATATAAAACTCTTTGCTAACATTGTTTTTTAAAATACTTATATATATATATATATATATATATATATATATATGAGAGGTTTCTTAATCATCATTTTTTTCCTTTTCCTTTCTGCAATTGAAACATTGCTGTGATAATAGCAGAGAGGATGTTCTCTAGCTTTTGCTGATGGGAGGGAATGTTTGGATAGCTTTGCTGTTCAAACAAGGAGTACTAGACTCCATGTGGGGTATGATGGGTTTTATAAATGGTTGTCACTAATGAAAGTAGTTTGTGTTTTTTGGGTGTCTATTACTACTATTATATGTATAGTTAGCAGTTTAAGTTTTAATGATTATATTTTCCATATAAGCATGTATTGTGTTGGAAATTGACTCAAAAGTGACTCAAAAGTATACTTAATACTTGGAATTTATGATATTTTATGTAGATCTCTTAAACCAAAGATATGTCTTATTTTAAATGCTTCCTTTAAACATTAATGGTTTAAATAATGGTTGCAAGGCAGAGAGTCTAAATACATTTTTATGACTATTTAATTCTCAGATAATTTTTCTTCAAGAGACTTACTTATTACTAACTGGCATAGACTTAATTCTAAATCATATTCTGTCCTAAGTAGTTCTCATTATAATCAGAAAAAAAGAGGTGTGGTTATTTTGTGGAGAAACTTACTATCTATACCCAGGATTGTTAGCTCTTATAGGTACGATAAAGGACTACTTTGCTCTGTTAACATTATAAATTGATAAAAAATTATACATTTTAATTAATCTATAGTGGATTCCTGGAATAGGTTTTAGGATTATTAAATAACATCTAGATCAGATTGTTCAAGTTTCAAAAGTTAGTATTATATTGGCATGAGACCTTAACTGTATTTTAAAAAAATGATGACACTAATAGAACTAAAATGAGGAAAAATAACTATGCCAGCAAAGGAATTAATAAAATTTATAGACTTAATACGTTAAGGATTTATATGACTTTTCAGATCCAGATTCTCTTTTTTCACTCAAAGTTAAAGTGGTTTCTTGTTCACTTTCAGACCACAATGCAATAATATTTGATTTACTTTTAAAAGTAAGATCAGCATCCTAATTAAATGCATACCTGCTTATATAAACTGACCTAAAAGATTTTAAAGAAATTTTCATAAAATAAATTCAAACCTTTATTGAAATCAATTCTACAGAAGATATTTCTGAGACATACCTATGGGATGCTTTAAAGCATATTTATATAGTAGAATTATATCCTGGTATGCCAAAATGGAAAAAACAAAACAAACAAAAAAAAAAACAATGGGACAAATAACTAATTGACATACAAGAAAAATTAGATAAACTAAAATTAGAAGGAAAGAAACAAATACAAATTTAGCAAAGGAGATATATAATCTAAATGAGACATATTTAGAAATGTTAAATCATGAAATTATGATTAATTTGGAAATAATTAAAATAGTTAACTTCTCTGTTAACCCTAAATCTATGTAAACATTAGCCATTAGAACAAAATTATTAAATAAATCTAATCATATTAAGGAAATATATTCCTCAGTGGTGCAGAGGTAGAGTTGTTGCCTCACAGCAAGAGGTTCTCCAGTTCGATTCTCAGCTGGAGTGCGGGGAGTGCCTTCTGTGTGGAGTCTGCATGTCCTCCCCGCAGTTGGGTGGGCATTTGAAAGACATATGTAAATGGGCGTGCTTTTGTTGAAGGTTGAAAGTCAATCTGGCACCTCAGCGTTCGTGAAAATCTACTGCCAATCATTAGCGGACCGGAGTTCCGCTGTGGCGACCCCTAACCAGGAAAAGCCGAAAGACAAACAACAACATTCCTCTAAGAAAAGGAAGAAGGTCACTGAGCTAGAATATATTATGACAGGCATTCTAAACCATTGTAATACATTCAACAATAGCAATCCAAATATGGACTCTGAAGAGAAAATGCAAAAGTCTATAAGAAAGTATACTCATTAAATATTAATCAGATAAAAGTTATGGACAGGCCTGTTTCAATTTCTGAATTAAAAGCTCAAATTAATAAGTTAAATCATAACAAAGCTCTGGGTAATGATGGTATTATTCTTGAACTCTATAAGTTATTTTGAAAAGAAGCCTCAGCTATATTACTTAAAGTTTTTAAGTTAGTTAAAGAATTAGTAAATGCCCCTCCCTCTTGGAAATACACTCTTTATCTCTCTAATATTAAATACAGATAAAGATCCTGTAAAATGTTCTTCTTTAGATCAATATCTTTATTAAATATAGGTTATAAATTATTTATGACTACACATGCTAACAGATTAAAGCAATTTTTTCCATCCTTGATTAACGATGACCAAACTGTTTTTATTTTAAATAGGAATTCTTATGATAACTTCAAAAGAATATTAACAGTTATTGATTACGTAAAAGGAAGACATGATAATTTAACCTTATAAGCTTGGATATAGATAAGGCTTTTGATTCTGTAAATTAGAATTATCTCTCATTGGTTTTAGAGGAAGGTAATTTTTCAAGTAATTTTATATATCTCATTAATCTTCTTTATGAAAATTCTTATGAATAAGTAAAAAGAGGTTCATAAACCTCAGAAACAATCAAGATCTCCAAGGGAGCCAAGCAAGGATGTCCACTCTCACGTCTACTTTTTACCTTAGTTATAGAGCCATTTGAAAATTTAATAAGATCAATCCAAAATATTATAGATATTCAAATAGGTAAGAATTTAATTTCCAAAATTCAATTGTTTGCAGATGATTTTCTTATCACCTTGAATGTATGTAATAATTCACTCATAACTGTTTTCAATTCAATGGAAATCTGGCCTCAGTTTTAATGAAAATAAAAGAAAATGTTACCTATAGATTATAATTTTAAAGATATAGCACAATTAATAAATATATAGTTCATGAGGTAAAGCTAAACTGTTTAAGAATAATTATTGCTGAAAACATCAACAAAATAATAAACATGAATTATAACAATGGTTTAACTTTTATAGAGAATCTTATACATAAACTGATTTTTTTTACAATGGATGAGAGATGTACCATAATTAAAATTATTATATTACCAAAAAAATCCTATATATTATACAGTCATTACCTCTTCCTCCTTTTACATGTTGCATAAGAATGTTTAATTCATTGATTTTAAAATTTTTGTGGCCTCCTAATAAACCCAGAATAACTTTAAACCATCGTATAAGAGATTGGTTTGTTGGTGGCATTAGTTTACCAGATTTAGAATTATATTCTGCATCATCTATTATTAAAACAATAGCTCTTTGGTTAAATAATTATTATATTGCCAAGTGGAATGAATCCCAAGGAAGTTTTTGGATACATTCCAACAGTCATAAACATTCAAATTATTATTTAATTTGAAATAATTCCTTACTCTGGTTATTAAAAGAATACTTTTTAAACAAATTTAATGGAATAATTAACTCTTCTTATATTTCCATTATAATGAATACTTTGAGAAATATAATTTACAGAAATCCAATGTATAAGGCATGGATTTTTCTCATTTTTCCAATAGCTTTTACTAAAAATAATATTTCTACTCTAAACTTACCTACAATGATTACTTTCAAAGAAAATAATCTGATATACTGGTTTCAGTTAATGAAAAAAGAAAACCTATATTCTGTTCAATATATAATTAACAAATTCCTTCTGGTTAAATATATGTGGTTGCATGTACAAAACTATAGATAATTAGTAGAATATAAAATTGAACTTAAGGAACCAATGATATGAGATTCTATTCCTAAATTAATTGAACTTTTATTTCTTTTGGTGCAATAGAAATATCTGGAAAAGGTCTCTTACCCAAAATATATAAAGTGATTAAAATATAATTTGAATATAATAATTAAGCTATTTGAATTATTTTAAACTCATAAATAATACATCCCCCAATGATTAGGATGAAAATCTAATTTTAACATCATCAAAACAAACTACCTGTTCACTTAAATGCAGATTATTTTCATGGAGATTTTTGCACAGATTGTTTTTTTACATCCCACAGAACTGAATTAATGTCTTAAAGCAAGATGACTTGTTGGATAAGTAAGTTAGATCTTAAAGCAGACTGGCAACATATGTTTTTTGATTGTGTTATGCGGAAAGTATATTGGAATGAAATCAATGCTTTTCTATAGACTCTATTCTCTGATCAATTTTCTTTAACCAAATCATTAGTATTATTTAATACCCCAATACCTAATTGTGTAGTGAAATTGAAATATCCAGTTTTATAGAGCATTCTAACAATTGCAAGAAAAGTTATAACAAGAATTTGGAAGAGTGAATCTGTTCCCTCTTTTAACGAATTCTCTAACATAACAACTGACACTCATGTAAACAGTTATTTTCTTGTGCTCAGGAAGTTGATTTATTTTTTTAATTTTTTCTTTTATATCTTGTCAAATATTTATTTTTTAATTCAAATGCCATCACCTGCTTAATTGTTAAAAAAATGTAATAAAAGGTTTTATATAAAAAAGTTATCCCATATGATATATGCAAGTAATTCTGGGATATTGTTTAACTTTCCATAAAGCTTTTAAAACATCTTATCCACAATAAAAGGACACAACATGTTAATGAAATCTAGAAGCAGATCATCACTGTATTTATGTATGTTGTTTGCAGTTCCCAAAAAATAATTGTTTAAGGGAATAGCCAAATACAGGGGCCCATAAATCCAGCCTCTACTATCTCCTAAATGTCCTGCCTTTGTAAGTGTCAGTTGTAAAAGCTGAATAACCCAAGCAAACCAAAGTGATCATTCAACAAAATATTAAGATATTTTATTTGATTACCCTAACCAGTCCCTGACCTTTACATAAGCACTACTTTTAGTTCTGCCCAAAGTGCTAGGTAGTGGGAACCTTGTTATCAATAATGAATGCATGTGGAGACCTGCGGGCTCCAATAGCTGGTAAACTGAATGTCAGTATCTGGGTTAAAGATCTTGGCTTAGACTTCAAGAAAATATGGTCATTACCCTATTACTTTCTAGTTCAGGTAATGCTAACATTTTTCAATAACACAATAAGACCTACAATGGAGTTAACTGGTCATCACATCAATTACACATAACCAGGGCGATATTAAAAGTTTAGACAGGGCAGAAAGGAAATGGAATGTGCACACACATGTGTGCATGTATATATATATATATATATATATATATATATATATATACCAAATGTCTGAACCTGCGGTTCCTCTCGTACTGAGGAGGATTACTATTGCAACAACACGTCCTCAGTAGAATAAAACTAACCTGTCTTATGACAGTCTAATCCCAGCTCACATTCCCTATTAGTGGGAGAGCAATCCAATGCTTGGTGAATTCTGCTTCACAATGATAGGAAGAACCAATATCGAATGATCAAAAAGCAATGTCGCTATGAATGCTTGGCTACCACAAGCCAGTTATCCCTGTGCTAACTTTTCTGACACCTCCTGCTTAAAACACAAAAGGTAAGAAGGATCGTGAGGGCCCGCTTTCATGGTCTGTATTTACCTGTATTTGTCTGGATTTGCCTGAGGTGTACGTCCACCACTGCTCTTGGGTTCTGTTGCCAGTGTCCATATTTCTTTCCACTTTGCCTCACTGCCTTTTCAGCCTTCTTTCTGCTCCATCTTATTGTGTTTGCTTTCACATTTTGTCCTCTTAGCTCTCCCATATCCTTATAAATTATCCTTTTTCTTCTTTTTCCTTGCCATCCTGTCCACATTCCTTGTTGCACTTCACTCACCACCCTTTGCTGATGTTTTATGCTATTTTGTTCTTTCTGGCCTTCTTCATCTGTCTCTGATCTGTTTACAGTCTTCCTCCTATCCTTCCACATTCTTTACTTAATACTTTACATTTCTTCTTAATATCAATAATCTCATCCAACATTTTATTCCCATTATCTGCCATCAACTGAAGTTTGATTTCCCTGTCCCCGGTACCACATTCCCTTCTATCTCAAGCGTCCTCTGTAACACTCTCAATTGTCCGATTTACTTTTAACCATAGCATTTCAATGCTTTACCTCTATTGTCCATTCCAGACATCTTTTTCTAGCTCTTAACATACTAACAGGGGATGGGGCCTCCATGCTGTGACTCATTTTGTCTGCACTGCACCTTTGTACCCTTTTCTTATTTTTTTTTACGAATTTATGTCAAAGGCTTCTATGTGCCTCTCAGAATTTGCCAGCCCCTTCCCAACCCCTGCCTTTCCTGCTGTGCTTTCATTTGCACCTTTCCTGTCATCAGTATAGGCACTTTACCCTCCCAAATGACATTTTTGCATATCATCTGTATCTTCTTGAAAAACTTCCCTTGTTCTGTGCTGATTGTCAAATATCTTAGCACACATATTAGTTTGGGGTTCACCATCATTTTAATAACATTTACACTCAATGCCATTGTTGATAGATTTCTCTTCCAATTAGTTAGCAATATTTTCATTTCCATTTGACTCTCTGATAGCTTTCCTGCTTTGTCTTTACTACTTTTACCTAGGTCTCAACTCTTATATACTTTGATTTCAGTCTGCATGGTAGTTTTCGGCTCCCCTCTGTTCCACATTGCTTATGCTTCCCTCCTTCAGTCTAATCTGAAAACTTTTTTTTTCAAATTATACTCAAGGAATGCCTCTTGTTTAAATCCTCAAAATATCAAAGTGGCGACTTTGCTTCTTATACTAAGTGATTTGCAAGCAGGATACATTCATGAAGAAACAGCAATCATGTGGTCGCTCCTTTCTTTTCCTGATCCATTACCTTAATTTCCTCCCTAACCACTCTAGTTAAGGCCTCTATTGACATAATTAAAAATCTTACTGAATACCATCTTCAATCCTCAGTGAATTCCTTCTTTTTTTCAGCTCTCCTATTTACCAGTATGTCTGCTTTTGGCTTCCAGTAGATGGCCTCTGTCCACCTTCAGAAAGTGTCCCTCTAATATGTCTTGTAGGGCCTGCTATTCTAGGAAGTCCAAAACTTTTTTAATATCTCAAAGTATGAGTCTTATTCCTTGACAGACAATGTGTACTTGCAGTGGCCTTTTTCTTTTGTCTAAAGCCTATTGGCTTTACTCATATTATTAATAAATTTTCCTGTTCTTTTTTGTTCCTCTACTTTAGTATCTCTGAGCGATTGTTACTTATAGTACCCAACAAGATGGACTAGTAGCAAACCTCACCTGAAGAATTGTTTGGTGCACACTAAGGAGTGATGTGTGTAACTACTATATGCATTTCTTACTAAATATGTATGAATATGGGGTTGGTGCATCACTTCAACCCCATGTGCAAAAATTAGATAAAGGGGTTGTAGATGGATAGATGAATGGATGGATGAATATGCTCTAATTCTGGGCTCTAAACTGTCCTATGTATCAATATTATACTGCATTTTAAAAAGCTATAAAGAGCAAAATAAATGCAGATTGAATAGCCTCATGTACCATACACATCACATGGAGACAGTGGTACTGAAGATGCAAGCAAAATAAAAATGAGGCAATAAAAGGCCAGTGGTACACTGAAAAAATAAGTATAACGTTTGTCTTAATTATGTTGCCATGTTTGTGGCGCATGCATATCAAAGTTACTACATGGATTTCCATGGGTCAGTCAAT